>NW_017299961.1:555362-588164 GCF_001594075.2 Trachymyrmex cornetzi
CCTATAAGCGTATAGGTGGTAATGGCGTTTCTGAATTAGCTGCCAGCTAGTTTGGCCGTCCGCAAGCAAACAGATCTTGGTTACCCGATGTGTAACATCCCGCGCGCTCGCTCAAACGCGCCATCCCGTGTCTATATACGGTCTTGTCGGTAATACTATTCGCGTAGCTGCGTATACGCGAATATGTGTGCGCCACGTTTGTGTACGTGTGTGCACGTACGTACGCGCATCGGATAGCTGCTGGATACGTGACGTAAACGGTCGAGAGCTCCTTTCGCCCGCAAAACGCCTTTGACTCTTTGCCGAGCTTGACCGAGAGAGCCAAACTGGCTTAATTTTGCAACTGATCAGTGCTCTCCGATTCTTTTCGCGTGACAAAATGTTTTTCAGCGGTAAAGAAAAAGGTATCCCATTAACATATAATGTATCGGAGTAATGAGAGCTAGAGTGCAATCAATGCTTAATCCTTCGATGCTACTCTCAAAAGGCATACCCGAATTTTCTTTTATTTCATAGGTTACAATTTTTTTATTAACTTTTATAGAATGAGAAGTTACTATAATGGCGCTGAAACAGTGTCATATTTCGTGACAAGGAATACAATGTAAGTGTAAGATTTAAAAAAATAGATTCTGTGTGTCCTCTAAAAATTATTTGATTAAAAGATATTTGCTTATTATTGTTATATATTCCTTAAAGTCTGGTTTCGATTAAAAAAACTGTTTTATAAATGTTCATATTTATACGATATTTTTATACAATACCCAATGTTGCATGCATGATAAAACATAGTTTGGCATCAAAGGGTTAATTACGCTAAAGACTAATCGAAAATTTTAAAAGAAGTGAGTTTTTTAAATTACAATCAAAGTTAAAGCGGCATCAAAGTGGCATCGGTTCTAAAAATTACAAATTTATCTCAAAGTTACTGTTGCATACTCGACCAAGTGTTAAAAGTAACCATCGACGCACTCAGCGCAACGCGACGTCTGCATTCAGAAACTTGCGTATATCTGGAGACGCGGAAGAAGATGGCGAATCAGACGAGTATCCGGTAGAGATGTGCGAGGCAAGAATAAGAAGTAACATCGCGGATGTTTATGACGTGATTTGTGGCGAGCTCGCGAGCCCGAGTTCGGGATTAAATTCAGCCATTTCGGGTAAGGAAAATAGCCTGATAAAACTTGCCCAACTTTTCCGTCTTCTCTCTTCCCTTTCTTTCTTTTTCCTATCACCATCTCCTCTCTTTCATCCTTCTCTTTCTTCCTTTCGCTTACGCTCGTCCGGCTCCATTCCTATCTACGATCATCCCCGGCACGTCGGGGGTGGCTGTCGGACGAAGAAGGGGTGGCGAGACGGAGGATAGCGACGTTACTCGCCTAGATTCGTTTAGCTCGGATCTGAGGGGCAGATAATTCGGGGGGCGGGACACGGCAAAGGGGCTCCGGGGACCGCGGGCGGGGCTTGCCGGCGACGCACACACGCGCATACGATACCCCCCACACACGTACACAGAGATAAACACACCATTACCCTCTTCCATACGCACGCAGGCACATATACACACGCAAATACACACGGACATGGGCTACAACACGGACGCGAGAGCAAAAGCTGAGAGAACGCACCACCGACGAAGTCGTTACCAACCCCTTCGCTCGCCTTCCCACCATTTCCTCTCGCGTGCTATCCACCCCCCGTCTTCCCCTGTTCCATCCCCCTCGAGACGACGAGCGCGCGCGATGCAAGCCGGACCGAGCGACGGAGGGTACAGCGGCACAGTTAGAGGTATACACGCCGATTTAGGACGCTAATTCCAATTTGCAATTCGCTATTGGGTAATTGCTGCCCATTAGAGGGAGGCCATTTTCGGCTGCTACGTAGGCGTAGAGCCTGCGTCCACGGCAGCTATGTACTCGTGACAGCCGAGCGAGGACAGGATCGATGCACCTCCGAGTAAAAGACGAGCCGTACTATTTCCAATGAAAAATCCGGCGAAAGGATCCTTAATTATAAAACAGGATCTCTATTATACTTTAATGATAAAAAGCACAAACAACTCTACCTAGCCTAGGTACACATTTTTACCATTTTTTAAATTATTATTACGATGAATCCTAAAATCAGAAATTTTATATTATACGTACGAAAAAAAAAAATCTCAACTTAATTGTCGTAATTATATTCTCACAAATTAACGTAGAGATCGTTTATCCGTATTGTATGTATTATTTTCATCACATAACCTTTTTTCTTGTCATAATTACTCTATTACATTATAATTTCTTATGCATGGATCTAATAAGCAAGTTTTTGAAATATATGGAGTGAAAATATTTATTTAAAAAATAATTTTTTGTTAATTTTTAATTATTATAATAAATATTTAATTATCTTTAACAGCAGAAGAAAAAACTGTCAAGAAATCTATTTAATTTAATTATTAATTACGGTATAAAATATCTAAACATAAGAAAATATATAATTGTACATAGCACATTTTCTATATAAAATGTATATATATATATACACCAACATTCTGGCGACCGACGCAAAAAAGACTAAAAACGAAGGTGAAGTTCCTGCGGGAGCTCGGATCGAGTAATCAGTTTTAATTAAGCGTACCTTTCGCCCGGGAGTTAACGAGGGTAGTTACTCGTTAGTCCGAGATACCGTGCGATTCGCCGACCCTAAAAAAAAGTCGCATGAGATCCGATCTCGGCTCGGCAGAACGAAGAGTTACATGCGGATAATTAATTTCGTAAGTATTTCATAATAATCGTTCAAAATATAATAATGACTTTTGCCTTGAATTTTAAATTGAATTTTAAATTGTGTTTCAAAAATCAGTGCGTTACAAAAGACTAATAATATGTTGTAGAAAGATTTGTACTTTATTTTATACCAACAATAAATTTTAAATTAATTTAAAAATATAAAAATTAATTTTTTGTTTAAATTAAAATTATAGAAAAATATCAAAATATTAATTCATCTCCATTATATTTCTATATCTTTTAACGATGTGAGGCAAATTTGCTACAATAACTACCACCTCGCCATCCCTCGTTGCGACGTAAGGATATTCATGCGACCGGTAAAGTGTAATTTTTCGGGAAGTAAACTATGAGGGGATGAAATGGTATGACAAAGAGAGAAAGAGAGAAGGAGAGCGGTCGCTTTAAGTACAGATAATAGGTGGTGTTTACCGCCGCGATGATCGGCACCATTTAAGGGTGGCCCGGCATGAAGCGGCCGATGGGACCCCAAATAAATTAAATTATCATAATAAAGGCCCCCTCCCGTCCCCTTATTCGATATAAGAGCGCGAATGGTGATTGTCCACTCGATAAAGTCGCCCTTCTCATGTTTACCGACATCTGTCACAGTTTGCGCATTTTCCGATCCTGATCGACGTGCAGTGTGCCAAATGATCAATTTAGCGGGACACGGCGCATTCTCCGCGCGTCAATGAAATTACAACCAATTCAACCGTAAATGTATAGTAAAGGATTGCAGAAATTAATTGTGGAAATTATTTCTAAAAATTAGTGTTATTTATGTAAAAAGACGTAACTGTCCAATTAAATTTCCATTTAATTTTAAAAGCGGATAATAGTGAAAGAGAAATCTATTGCAAATTTAAACAGTCTTTGGTAACTTATATTTTAATTTTTCTGTAATTTATACTGCTAAATTTCAATAAATATATTAATACCTGTCATTTGTTGTATCATTTTGCTCCTCGATTATTTTTATCGAGTTCGTGATTGCACGGTACATCGCATTGCGTTTATTTATTGGACTACAGGGAGATTGTTTGCAGTTAGTTAGCGCTATAGTTAACGCGACACCCCTATGATAGAAGGGTACGTACCGTATGTCAGTTGCCAACCCCCTCGATCGCGACAGATGAATTTCTTTGGTGCGCTTGTAACGTCGATTAATACGCCGGTGGCTCAATGAATAATTATCGCATGCCGACCAATTTGGCGACGAAGGGTTTGATAATTTATAACGGCTATTTGTCCGACCGCTCTTCTCTCTTCTTAAACTTTTAAAAGATAATGGATGCGACCCCCTTAGATATTAGAACTCGATCACGTTGCATTTCCGTCTTTAGCAAATTAAAATGTTACAATCTCGATGAAATTAGCTGTATATTTATATATATATTGTGTGTGTGTGGGTGTGTGTATATATATATATAAAATTTCGATATAATTAAATTCTTTTCAATGTTTTAAAGACACTCATTAGCATTAGCATTAGTATTATTAAATTGTTTGTCAATTTAATTTATGTATGATATTACGTACTGCAGCTTCAATTTAGAACTGTATTTTGAGACCGACAAATAATTATTACTGCGTAGTTTGCCTGAATTAGATATTGTTGAATTAAAAAAAAATATTAAGAATTACGATCCACCCTGATCGAATATGGCCTTTTTCGCTCATTCATATTAAACATTTCTTGGTCGGTTCATTTAATTTAATTAAGATCGATTTTCACTTAATATAATTAAGATTCTAGATCTCTCTCTCTCTCTCTCTCACACACACACACACACAGAGTTCTAAAGTTCTTATAACATATAAAAAAGAATCAATATAATTAAACATAAAATATACACTAAAACCAATTTTATGATTATATCAACGAGACGTATAAATGATAGTGCATTTTGATGAAATTAAACAGAAGTTTTTATTATCATGACTAGACTTGATATATTATAACTAGAATGTTTGCTGGACTTAAAGATTTGATTAAATTTATTTGTAGTATTTTTGATTGGATCTATAAAAATGGGTTATATTCATACATAAGACGTTCTTTTTACTAAAAAGTTATGTTGACCTAATTAAATAGTATCATTACCAAGATATATTTAACAGGGAAAAATTAATCGTCCTCACTGATAATTTCTAAAGAATTTTGATTTACTCAATTTTTAATAGACATACTAATTGAATATATTAGACTTCTAATTTATGCAACAAGATTTTTTGTGCAAAAAATCGAAGATATAGGATATAGTCACACATTTTTGTTGTACAAAATTGATAAAATTTTTTTTTAATTTACAATCAGTTCATATCCACGAATAATTATTCCATGAATTTTAATCCCGCAATAAAATTCGATTATTGTTATTATCATTACTGATACATTATCATTATCGTTTAAAATTAATTATCAAGAAAATACTATGAGGAATAGATGTCTGAATCTTATCTCAATCTAGTCCTCTCGATCTTTTAGTCACGTTGACTAAAAGTGATTACAGATTAAAATTTTATGATTGATTATAGAATTAATGTGTCAATCATAATAAAGTTAAATAACTGCAAAAAAATTTTATCTGAGAATTAATAAGGCACGATAGGTAGGCAATTATACATTGCAAAATAATTTATAATATTAATTATATTATATGCGCAAGACTGTCAAGAGAATCTAATAGATTTACGTACGGTGTATCCAGACGATGAAATTGAAAAAAAGAACATAAAAATAAATCATAATGGGACGAGCGAGGAGCGCAATGGCGCAAATAATAATTGTCACGAATCAGCGGGAAGGGAAATCATCGGTCAGGCCATATGTGCCCAGCAGGGGAGGGGGAACCGAACTCCACTTTGTCCAACGATAAATAACCCAATAAATGTGCTACAGTCTAAATACTAACAGCTATCAAATGTAGTCTCTCATCTCTCGCGAGTGATGCTTACCCCCATAAAAATCTTCAAAAATTTCCTGCGCGCATTTTTTTCAATCCGTAACAATTATTAAATAACACGTAACGTTTTTGTACTTCACAGTGCAAAATGAAAGATCAAATTTAGACATTAAATAGAAACAAAAGAAATTTAGTAAATTGACTTGAATCACCTTATTAGTTTTGTTAAAGTGACATTTTTGGGCTGCAAGTCGATACTTTATGGTGTATTATTTTATTAATTAATACACATAGAGTATTATTTATATATTTTTATTGTGCATGTTAGATATCTTAACTTTTTAATTTTTTTATATTCTCAACAATTATTCCTTTCTTAATATATGTACTTGTGTTAAATTCGCGATAACACGTGCGTCCCGCTGTAGAACCGATAATACGTTATCGAGATATCGAAACTGCCGTTTATTTATATATCGGGCGTGAAATCGCGCGACCCTCTCTAAGTATATCGAAATATTCGGATTCCTCTTTGACGGAGAGTGAGAGAGCGTGCGTACCTGCTCGTACGCAGCTTAGTGAATCACGCGTCGACCGGTAATCCGAATGCGCTCGACTAAACGCCGCCATGTGTACAAACACTGACAGCCGGTCACGCACTTGCTAGTTAAGTTACGAGGGTGCTTAAGCCAGTGACGCAAGGCCCACCTCCCTGCTAATCGTGGAAACCCAGTGGACATAGTGCTCGGCAACAACAAAAACACGTGACATCGCGGTGACAAAAAATAACGGCATCTCTCACCCACACACCGAAATTTGAAACCTTGGACTAGACTAAGAGACACTCTTCGTATAAGCTGGACATTTTTAATTCAAATTCAGAATTGCATTTTTGTGATTTTATCAAACGTGTCCCTTCACACGATTTTATTCAATGTTTTTTTTTTCAAATTTATGAAATTGATTTATTTTATCTATAAATAATTTACTTTATATTTAAAAAATAATATCATTAAAGTAACTTTACAATTTAAATTATTTAAAAAATAATTACTAAGAAAGATAAATTATTATTAATTATATTTCGCATCTATCCACATACAGCACAATTCATTCCACCAATACTATAAACGTTGCAACAGTATTGCTACAAACTTCTGTGCTGTATTAGTAATTATTCATAAACAATTGTTTAGAACACGTAATTCTAGATGATAAATCGTTATACACGATAAATCGTGTGATGTATAATGCAAACGCGTTTCCATCACACATTGATCAATGCAGTTCTGTCATGATTAAGTCGACGATCATCTCGTCAGACTCCACGGCGTCCTACGCCTATGGTGTTATAAGTTGGCAATTCTCCCCTGACCAAGAGTCATTCACGGGGCTAATTGCAGGGGCGGCTTTCCGCCCCTATCGTCTAACCCCAAATCATCCCCCGTAATCCATAGGGATTTACACTCGCGATAATTGCATTAGCATTCGATGATTTTTATTGGATCGCCCGGATCGCAATAATGAATCATTTTTGTTCTCCGAAATGTTTGCTGGACTAAAATCGCATTCAATTTGCGACTTTTATCGGATACAAACAAATTTAATAAAGCAATATTTTTAATTGGAAGTTTTCGTTATACAAAAATCAACACGACGACAAAAATGTAATTGCACGCAGTTTTACATGACTTATTCCATATATTTTAATTATAGAATTTTTAATTTATGCATTTTATTACCGTACAAATATTGTTACTCGAATTAATAATAATATAATAATAATATTACTTGTGGTACTATTAAAAATTACAAATTTCTTAAAAAAAATATTTTTTGTAATAGGTTGCGCGGCACAACATGCATTGCTGGGCAAAACTAGAAGGCCCAGAACCGCCTTTACGTCTCAGCAGCTCCTCGAATTGGAGAAGCAATTCCGACAGAATAAGTACCTCAGCAGACCGAAGAGGTTCGAAGTCGCGACGTCGCTGATGCTCACGGAAACGCAGGTAAATCGAGATAATGATGTTGAACTGCGCATTACCTTTCTCGATATCCCAAACTCAATAATGGCCCTGAGCCCGTGAATCACTTCTCGTATACGATAAGTATCGCGATTAGCAATTTTTATTACTCACATCCCTGAGCAAAAGAAACGTAATGCGAATCGTGAATCAACTGTAATTCGTGATCCACGATAAAACATGCTGAAATAAAATGGCTTTTATCGATGCCCTGTTACAGAAGTCATGAAGCACCGAATAGAGAAATCTGATGTAAATTCTATTGTAAATTTGTTGCCGCTCAGTGTTGTAACAATTATCATCAAAATTATTGCTATGTAAAGCTATGAAAAAGTAAAAAAAAAAGATTGTGCTGTTTTACATAAAATCTATTTCCTCTGTCTCTCTCGGGAGATCGAAAGATATCTTTGCATAATTACATATCCGATTGATACGGAATCGCTCGCAGAAATTGTTAAGAAATCGAATCGATAATTTCTTGGGGATAAAGGAGACAGAAGTTGAAATCAAGTTGGCGCTAAGTTAACGTCTAGAGTTGTCCGACGAGAAGTTGAGCGACGTCGACCGGTAAATAGCACGAAAATGGAAATTCGCGAGGTTACGGGAGCGCGAGCGCGCGGAAAGGGAAAAAGAAGACCCTCGAAAGAGAGAAAATCCCTTCGAATAATCCGGCCCGCCCTTCCTCCATCCGACGTCGTGTGCACGCGAATCCTCTCTCGCATAGTTCAACAACTTAAACATAACTCCGAAGCTTACGAGCCCTGACGGATCGCTCGGCAAACAGACGTGAAAGTCTGAGTTATGGCGGGCTCAGTCGCTGATTTGTTTCGATATTTTACCGATTCCGCCTCGCTCCTCGCCTCCACCTCGGCCTTCCTCGTCCTCCTCCTTTCCCGGGCCTGTTACCCATTTTACGTCTGAGTTCTCCGCGCTTGCAGAAACGCGATTACCGGCGATTTACCGTCCAAGCGCGAGCATTACGACGAAACGCGTCGCGATGCTCGACGAAGAACGCGTTTATTTGAAAAGGGCGCGAAAGCTGGCTATATACCTCCCAATAAATCTCTCCATATTGCAATTTTTGTCATTATCAAACCAAGCGATTCGGAGAAGTAGACATGCCTATGGAGATTCCACGTATTCCTAAAAATTGTTGTATAATATATATCATTCGTTATCATAAGTTTTATTATCGGAATTAATTGTTTTTAATATAAATTTAATTTAAAGATTTATTATAAATTAATTTAATATAAAGATTTACAAAATAAGCACTTAGAGAAAAGTTTTTGATAATATAATAAAAGTTTTTGTGTCTCTAATTATATATTGCCATATAATTATGTAATATAGTTATTATAGGTACTGCTATATAATGTCAGTAATAATAACTACATAATTAATTAATAACATAATTAAATTGTAATAATTGCAACCGTTTTTATTATTTTTTTATATTTATTATATTTTTATGTTTATATTAATAACTATAGTAGCCATTTTTTGTACCAACTATGTTTGTTGATAGAACTATATATAGTTATTATTATTACTAAATTATTATTATTATAGTACCAATAATCATAACTAATAATCATACTAACAGTTATGGTAACTTGTAAGTATAATCACAAAAATCAAAAACTTTTCTCTTATCTTCTGTACTAATTTCACCATTTCTTATGAGATTGAGTACCTACATTTTTCAGTGTTTGTTATGTATTCTTTCATATTTTCCATAATTATTTTCCTTTAAATTCTAAATTCTTGCCAAATCTATTCGATGTTCAACTTGCGATATCACTGCGACAATAACGATTTCCTGAATTAATTAAAGTCTAATATTCGCTAATTATCATGAAATCGCGATCGCAATCGTGATCCTAATAATATGCAAGATCTCTACGCATTAATGGTCATCAATGAGAAAAATATCTCCAATGTTTTAACGCAATCGCAATTGAGATCATATTGTAAATAGATCGATCTCAGCATCCCATGATTCATTGTCGTTCGGTTTCCCATGTACAAGATGTCGATTAATTTCGACTCGCGAGATAATTTACAACGCGATTTATTTCTTCTCTTCCTCGCTCACTCGCTCGCTCTTTATCGCTCGTTGGTTTATCGGCGATATAACAAATATTTATTTTCGCGGGCGTCGCCCCCCCCTTCCTCCATTTTTTTTCGACCGACTCGCTCGTGCCTACAATTCGCACCTTCTCGCCCGCCTTTCCTTCCTTCTCTCTCAAATTCAATCCCCGTGCTTGTTTACTTCGCGCTCCGAATTATTTGTTAACGCGACGCGAATGATTTACGTAAGTCCCTGTCGTAGCGTTTCGTCTATCAAATCATCCAGCTGATCGAAAAGCGATGGCGGCCGCTGTCTTTTACAGTACCTATATTTCAAGAGAAATATTTTTATCGCAAACATTTTTAATCTCTCTTTCTCTCTCTCTCTCTCTTCAAAGATTATATATTATAACGTTCAATTAATATATATTTTCCCACAAAATTAAAGTTTTATCACAAACAGACGTTTTATTATATTTCCAAGATTTTAATTCATTTTGACATGTCAAAAGATAATAACAGATCGAAAAGATTACAGAGTATTACGTCGCTAAACTGCGTTTAGAAACTTTACCCGAGTGTACCAATATATCAGTTTATCTGTGTTTATCAAATGTTAACATGTATCCTAAAATACATTCATATACATGAGTGATCACGTATGTGTGTATATCACTTACACCCCGAAGTTTCTGAATGCAGCTCTGATATGTATTTTACCGTGACACGATTAGGGAATTCTACAATTATAATCTTATCACGAACTCCTTTTCGGGTAGCGAGAATTTGGCAAAACGTTCACAGATTCTCCCATTCGTATTCGTACGAGAAAGCTGCGCTCCTACACGGAGGGTAAAGATATAATACGGTTGGTGTGTCTGGAGGGGATTGGCCCGGGCGCATGATATGTTGTCCGAAAGATTTACATCGTTTTCTTACGATTGGGGAGGAAAAATCGAGTCCCTGTATCTGTCTACCTGATTTACTGCGTCTCGCGGGGTGGCTCACGTGACGTTACCATGCTTATAGAGTACGCATTCGCCAAATTAAATCGGGCGTGGATCGAAGAGTCATACCGACAAATCGTCAGTTCTTATAATAAGTACTTTCGCGATTGTTGTTAACGGGAAATTGAAATGAAACTAAAAAACCTTTCAACTTACGAACATATTACAAATTTTTATTATTTGTATCTGAAACATAAAAATGTTCAAAAAACTATTTTTTAATTTCGATATTTATCATGCAAAATAGTCGATATTTGGTTTTATAAGATAAAAATAAATGACTGCTTATGACAAAATAATCTATTATCTATAGAATCACATATAATTCATCACTATAAAATAATATTAAAGTAAATAAATATAACAACTTTTAATTTTTCCTTCACATTCCAAATAATATTAAATAATTTTATTGTATCGCAATTGTGTAATATAAATTCTATAATAATTCAAAGGAACATTTTGCGATAACTTCTTTTTTCGCGAATAGTATTTCGTATTATCTAAAATTAAATGCGAGATAAATATGATACTCAGTGTCAAAATATTTTATAAAATATCGTGCATAATACTTGTTAATTTAAAATCGCTTATTATAATGTATGTTATTCCTTTAATCTATCTCCGCATGAAATCTTCTTAAAAAATTCATACGTCGTGAGTAATTACACGATGTACTTTTATTGCAGGTAAAGATCTGGTTTCAAAATCGCCGAATGAAATGGAAGCGCAGTAAGAAGGCACAGCAGGAGGCTCGTTCGAGCGGAAAGGTCGAAGAAGCTGGGAGCACGAGGAGCGCTGAGAGGGACACTGGAAGTGACGTTAGTGTGAATGCACCCGGAACACCGGAGGACTCTAGAGGAACGCTCCAGGAAAGTCAAAGAACTGGAACGGATCTCCAAGAACCTTTGTATCGGCCTTATGTGGTCTAAAAAACCGACGAAGGCATTCAACTCTTGGGGAACCAACATTTTTTTAAATTGTGCAAAGAGGAAACCAACAATGTTCGCAAACGCACATAGACATTCTACCGTTTATTTCATTTTACGCATAATTATTTCAGAACAGATGCAATAAATTATTTTTTATTGAAATATTAATTTAATTAAAAGACATAAACGGAATATACAAGAAAAAAATATTTTTCTTGACAGGTTAGGAGAAAATAAATTGTTGGTCCCCTAACGATTAAAAAATCATCAAGCTGATTGTTCCTTGAAATATTAAGTCGTTCAGAGAAAACAACTTATGTTGTTATTTCAGAGTCAAGACGAATCTAAAGATTCGATTAATAGAACTAAGTTCTGCGTATTAATTTGACACTGCGCGATTGTGGTTCCTGTATAGAAACTTTTATAGTGAAAAGCAAAAATATCCCGCTTTAACTATCGATTGCGACATAATTTTGATAGTCGATTGTGATTATAAAAATTGTCATGACTTATTACGAAAGATCGAGGGGGGGTATAATTTTGATTTCTCATCGGTAAAGTGCAACTTGCGCTCATCTGTGAAAATTATTTTCGTGTGCATCGAAGTCACATTAAAATTACATCAGTTTCGATGAATTTCGATCTCCGCTTGTTAAACGTGGTTTTCTACCGAAAACAGTCGATCTCTCGTGTATATATCTCATCTCTATAATTTACTATACCAAAATTCTGATGTAAATAAATGCGAACGAGACGATATTCACGAACACGATCATTAACGATACCTCGCTTGTTAATCACAATTATTAGATACACGAGTATCACTGCTGATCCTATAGAAAAGCGTCTTGCTCAAACCAGTGGGATATTGATTTTGTAATCGAATTATCTTTTTATTGCCTGCCGGAGAGATGGCAGACAATAAATCACGTTTCGATAAAAGATTTATATATCTGCCGTGATCGTGTGAGTTAACGATACCTACACACGTGACAACAAAGATCTACCTTCGAGAGCTTTGAAACATCGAGACGAATTCCATTTAATCTAAATTCATCATGTATATAGACATCCTAGAGACTATTTATTCTATGTTCGCTCGGCTTGTAAGATAGAGGAGACACCAAGCAGACGCTGGAATCGCGACGTTGTTCATATAAACAGTGTAAAGAGAAAATAGTAGGATCGTTCCTGATACAGGCGTTACTCGAGTATTGTCTCATACGAGTGCGCGTGCGAGTGAGGAGCATGTATTTATGGCATATGATGTGAGTGTGTGTGTGTAAATATTATACGCATAGGTTCTAAGTTAGTGAATGCGATGCAGATACACGGTATGATAATATCGCGAGAAGTTCCTAAATAAATTATGAAATCGAGCAAATTCGCTGCGTCCTTCTTTCCCCATGAATATCATTTTATCCTAATAAACATTTATTTTCAACACTCTATTGTAAATTTAAACAGTCATTTATTTGTTTTCGACATCTATATCACTTATCTGATGAGATTATCACTTATCACATTCGATCTGAAAATATTAATTACTCGTACAATTAAACAATTTTTATTAGAAATTATTTTTATTTTTAGAAGAAACAGTTTTTTTCTTTCAACAGCAATTGTATAGAATTAAATTTTCTTTTCCATATCAGTTATATCTTATCTTTAGACGAACAAATATATATCATAATTATCTAACGATGTTTATATACATATATTTTTCAAAGTATCATATATTATCTGATACATTATTTGAGATGATATATATATATATACATTTACTCAAAAATTACTTAAAAATAGATTATTCCAATGTCAGATAAGAAATAAATTTTCTCGGTAAAATAAACTAAACCATTTTCGCGATAAAAATAAACTAAACTGCTAAATCAACCGAAAAATCCTTCACGACCGTAATATCAAATTTTACTTTGCATTTTGAACAATAAATGTTCAGATCCGCTCGTATTCAACCGCGTGTACGAGGGAGCCGGGTCTCATGTTATTTGCATGATGGCCGCTGATTGGTATATGGCTTGTAAATGAGAAGCTTCATCCCCCGGCGGGTAACCACCCCCGGATGGTCCTGACTGGTGGGTACTCGATGGAGAACCGAATGGCGTGTTTCGAAAGGCACCCGAAGGAGTAGCGCCGCGCCGCGCCGCGCCATCAGTATTTATGACATGCTAATCCCCAGTTACGAATTCCGCGACATTCCGCGGGATCCGGCAGCGGAGAGCCGCTCATTCGGAAAACGTCATCACTGAGCGAAACAGCACAAGAAAGAGGTAAAGTCGTATTTGACGGATGCAGATCGATGACTACTTGCTGCATTCTCCGCGCTGTCATTTTCTTTTTTCGAATTTGAAAGCCATCGCGCAAAAATTGAAAACATTTTTGAACCCACTCTCTGTTATAAAGGTATATATTTACACACATTATAAGTTACAACATAAAAATAAAATTATACTTCTTTATAGTAATTTTGAACAGCTTGTAAAAATAAATATACGATTGAAGTTGAGTTTATAGAAATATTTATGTAATAATTTTACGAATTATGTAGAATTCTTTTACTATATATTATATATTTTGATTATATAAACGTAAAATGCAATGTTAAAATGCAATGTTATATATTACAAAAATTTATATATTTGTAAATAGAAATTATAAAAAATATATATATAATTTTCTATCTAATATAAAAATATAAGAATATATTTACACAATTGGAGGTAAAACTAATTTTTATAAAAACACACTTTATATATTTCTACTATAAATTGTATAATTTTACATACTTTTTTACAATATATAAAGTTCTGACTGTAGATATCTTAGGTGATTTTTAGACTTTTGTTTTATACAAATTGAAGAAATCATTCGAACTAAATTTGATCACCAAACATTATCAAGATTGTACCATGAATGCTCTTCTATATTCGAGTTTTCTCGCTTATACGTATATTTTCCTCATAATTTCGCTGTCGCAGATTCATCAGTCGATTTCTCATTCCTATTACTGATTCGATTGCCAAGTTCTTCCTCACCCTCGCTTGTCATATACTATTTCAATTTTTCGTCTTCATCTTTCACTCGTGAAAAATCCGTGGCGGGAGCAGCTCAAGTAAGTTTCGCCAGGCGTGATTATTTGCGAGGAAAAATCCAGGATTACCCGGACGGGCAAGCAGAACGATCTCGAGAACGTTCTGGCATGGCGCCACATCTCCGTTTACGCCATAGCGCGGTGTGGCGGAAAAAGGAAATGGCCGTAAAGTTTTTTTGAGGAATATGCCGCCAACCCGAGAAAGCACGAAGACACGTTAACGTGACGCTGCAGAGAGAATTAGCATAACGGCCAATCTCATTTCGCGTTCTCTGAGTGTTCTCTTCTTCCGACACACGGAGATTTATTCGCGCGTGCCCCGCGATCGTTCGCGCGAACGGAGATTTTGTGAGAATCGTATTACGCGTAATCACGCGTGCACCCAATAACTATTTCGCATATAGATCGGTTTTAATCGCAGAGAACTCGATAGATCATAGTACGTGCCAGTGATTCCACGATATCCAAATTGATAAAACTACTATGCACAAAGTCGCAAATTTATATGAAAAAAGGTAACATTTATGTTATAATTTCGCACTCTAATATAAATGTCATATAATATATGATGTTGTATAACAATTACATTGATAATTGGATACAGATGGATAGTTAAATACAAATTTGAAAATAATTGTATTGGTTTATTAAAATAATGATGTAGAACGCTTACACGTTGATAATGATGCTGTAAATTTTATCATTCTAACAACCAATTTATATCTACATAATTATTTTGATGGTCCAAACAAAATTATTTTATATCTAGCTAAATTTTTAGATATTTTAGCAAAACTATTCTTTATGTATAGATAATCTTTAATTCGCGAAATTGCAATTTACTATTTTTCTATATCACGTACAAAAAAATGGTAGCTTATTAATAAATCAATTGTTTCATCAAGTTCAAACTAGGATAAGTGTATTCAAAATATATTAATAATTAAAAATAATGTTAATTTTATTATTACACTAAATTTGTATGCAATAAGAATGTAAAATTTATATGTAATTTGAGTAAAATATAATTTCGAAAAAATTTGATCAAATTTATCGAAAGGATAAAGAAAAAAATTACGTAACATTCCTGTTACGCATTCTGCGGTTAAGAAACATTCTGTTCTCTTTTATTATTAAGATATTTGAAAAAAGACACGTTTCAAGCTTCTAAGAAATAAATTTAATCTTGAAATTACATGTATTGCAAGGTCTCTCATAAAGAGGCTCTCACCGCCGCGCCATTCATTTGGCGGACGTTAAATCTCAGTTAACTGATTTCGCTCGTATCTCGTAACGGAAGCTTATCCTCATCGAGAAGGAAGTCGAGAGTCGTCGCGGGAGAGGATTTCGAAGACAACGTGCAGGCGGAAGGGAGGCAGTTCGGAGGGACGTGGCGACGACAAGGGTGGGGCACTCATGTTTATATGCATTGTATTGCTAAAACCCTTTTAACCGAATTACATTTAGCGATTCTAGTGCCGCTTCTGTGTCTACGTAACTTTCCCTCCTTCTCTGTCATTCTCGTGTTCCGCCTCGCTCTCTGTCGCCACCTCCGTCTCCCTTTCACACGCTCCGAGATACGGCGCGTGTCTACGTATGCGAGGAGCTACTCCATCCGCCTTCGGAAGATCCCATACGACGGTGGTGAGCTGATGGCAAGGTTGATGGTGTGGGAAGCAGTGGGCCGATGGATGAGTGGCGGAGGGGCTGAGGACGCGGAACGAGCGCGATGGGGCTGGATTCCAAGAGTCGGAGAACGGCATCCCTGAATCCCTGATTCTCTTGGTAAACAAGTGCTTGGGTGATTCACTGCTTGTTCACTCCTATCGGCCGTCGTTTGTTTCTAGACGCCATTGCGTTCTACGATTCTACCTCGTTTTCCGGTCTAATGGATTTTGGGGGCCGTCGAAGGTTGCTTCGAGAGTCCCTCATGTTCCCTCTCTTTCTCTCTTTGTTTTTCTCTCGAATTAGAGATTTTCTAGCATCTTTCAAATATAGATCCTGTCTAAAAACTTGTGAGAGTTTTGATGCTGCCAACGATCTGTGGTAATTTTGGTAATGGAACGTGTTTGACGATAAAACAAGATCCGCGACGCGATTTATTGCTTCATCAATATGGTAATTTAGAATTTTCATTAAAAATAAAATTAACGCAAATTTCGCAAAATTTTGTATATCATAATTACCTTAACATAATATAAAATTGAATTTCTTTCTTTTGTAATTGCATACATATATGAACACACAATTACTATAACAAATTATTTATAATACAATTTATTAATAATATGAAATTTTTAATTTTATAAAATCCAATATAATTAATATTAATTAATATCAATTTATGTTCTATTTCTAATACCTTTATTTATTGTCAGAGATTTGAGTCGGTTTGTATAGAGAAGCTCAAGAAATCATGATCAATTTTCAGGATGAATCTTTTCAAGTATTTAAACTTCCAACTATTTTTTATAGTAATGTAAAAGAAAAAAGGAAGGCAATTTCAACACAATAGTATTCCAAGATATTTCAAGGGTCAAGCACCGCCATCTTTAACTTAGAACACCCCACAAGGATCACGAGATGTACGTCCCTGCCTTGGCTCGTGCGCATCTCGCGGCAGAGTCCGTCATTAGCGCTAACAAGGTTAGCCTGGGGCTGAAGGGGGTGGCGGAGGACCAATGGGGGAGGGAAAAGGGGGATGCTACCCTCCTCCAGCGACCTACCCTTTGCTCGTGTAACACATACACACGTATGCACGTGCGCGAGCGCATGTATGGGCGCTTACACACGTATACACACGTACGAGCTTGCGGCCGTAGCTTCCTTAGAACAAGAGGGGATAATAAGATCTGCGACAATCAACCCCAACGACGACGACGCCGTCATGACGCTCTCTCGGACGAGCTTTCAGGCGACGTCCGTCACGTTACGTGCACATCTACCCCTCTTCTCTCGTCCTCTCCATTCTCTTGCCTGCCTCCATTCTCTGCGTCCCTCTTTCCTTCGTCATACATGCCTGTCTCTCTGCCTCTATCCTGATTTCTACATGTACCTCTATCCGTCTCCATCTTCATCATCCGTTTCTATTTTTGACTCTCTTTCTCATTCCCATTCTTTCCTCTTTACCCTCACATTGTCTTGTCCAATTCATCCCTCGTCTCTTCCTATCCTTTTTGAATTTCTTGTTCTATCACTAGGTACGATGTACTCCGAGGTAGGAAGCTATCCAGTTCCCACAACCGCCTTCCCTGCACGATTCGTCAACAATTCGTCCCGACCACTAAGACGCGGCATTGCAATAACGTCAATAACTTTGTGGACTTCCAATAATGACAGTAAAATCTTCAATATTTTAAGAATTACTTGTTGATACGAGAAAACGACATATTGAATGATCTTGAGTTACTTTCACTGATTTGTTTTATCTTCGAATAAGGCAAAATTATTTATCATATAATTAGTAATTTAGTAATGTTTTAATAAGCCATATAATAATGAGTGAATCATGCTATTTACATCCTACATGTGTAATGGCGTGGAAGGTATTGAATATTCCCATAAAAACTAACACAAGGATACAATCCATAGCTTCTACTGGAGTCTGACCTGCTAATATCTTTCGTCATATTTTCCCGAGTGCTGTTTCTACTTTGTCTTCGTAAGAGGCAACTTATCCATTACAAGATAGGTTGTCATAAGATCAAATCTATTAGGATTAAAGTCACAGATCACATAAATTATTGTTATGATCGTCATTAGCAAATTACGTATATTTTTATGTATAGGGAAAGAATGTGCCGGGCAAATCAATTATATTGTCTTTAATGAATCTGTCAACGAGGCGAAAAATTACTTTCATCTTATTATTAATTTTTTCTTCTCACAGTTGTTTTTTCTCTGCGTTTCATATTTTTATATCGTAAAGTATTTCAGATGGAAGAGAGAAAAAGTGGATTCGCGATATCATAAAGTCTTAAGATATCATAAATCAATCACAGAATCGTTCCAGCATCTTAAGATATTACTTAAGACGTTCTTGATACAAGAATGGACTATGAATACTGGCTCAAGTTTGTAAAAAATCACTTTACAATTTTTTTTTATATTTCCAAGGCATTCTATCATAGATACAAAATTTCTGTAATTATTTGGAACAAAGCCGAAATCGTAGCGCGTTGTTTGAAATTTATACTTCACTTCTAATTTTTTCTCTGATACATGAGAGTCACATGGAAGTAACATTCGACACGAGGAGCACAAGTATAACATTTACAGCACGAACGCTCGCGATATATCGCCGGGCGAAAGAGACTAAGCCGAGATGCCCGGCCGGCGGTTCAGTAAACATGACAAAGACTCATAGATCAGTCGCTGATCCGTGCTGCCGAGCTGTTCTTACCTCACAGGACGGACCACAACGTTAAGTACGGTGACCGGCAAGCATGGATTGTGTTGGTCGAGTCGATTGTGTGTAAGTGCCTCGGAAGGAGAGGAGGAGAATAGAATTAGGCGAGGAGGTGCCGGAGAGGTTGAACATCAGGGGTGGCGGGGTGGAAGGAAGGAAAGCAGTCCGAGTGGAATGAGGGACTCGAGGGGTTGCGGGAGGCTGGAAGGAGCTAACCGCATCGTAATCAACGTAAAATGGCGTCGGGAACAGGGAACGGAGAACGGAGGAGCCTCCTGAGGTCGTGCCGCCATTGTTGATCACCCTCACCCTCGTATAATACGTGCTATACGGTTCACCCAGGGATGCACTCTCCGTGGGCACCGCGCCGAAGTTCTTACATCTCGGTGGAATTTTATATCGCGTTCGAATGGATGCGAAACATTTTACGATCGTGTAAAAGTAAGATTTCGGAATATAACTTAAGACTTCGATATTGTGAGTGTTTGCGATAATATATACTGACATATGATGAGACTAGAAAATCTAAATCCTTATATAAAATAATACTAGCATCTCCCCCCCCCTTATATTATCAATTTCCCAAAAATGAAAATTAAGTATGATATGTTACATCTGCTCGATTATTTTGATACAAATTTGAAATTTAATTCTTTACGTGAAGATACAAGAAACCACAACGAGGGGTAGCTAGATTTTGCGTTAACAATAAGTATTTTCGTGCAAACCTTTTTATTCCTTGAGAAGTACCTGATTCATAATACTGTTTCGCTTGACGGTTCATTTTGTATTTTACGATAAATCCCCAGTTCACTAGCGAGAAAGCGCGCTTCACTATCCGAAGTTGGATTCGACCCTGCGGGATGCTCGGCAAGTCGTAATAAATTACGCAGAAGTGGAGCCGTGAGCGGAGATTACTGGCCCGGTTTCTCCCACCATAGCATAGCAGCAGCCGGCTCCTATTTCACCACCAACCACTCCCCTTTTCACCACCGTCTGCACGATGGCGATGGCAGTTTCTCTTAAGCCCCCGCCGCCTGCCTGCTGCTGCAATTTTGACGGGCGCACGCCAAATGCGACGCTAATGAAATCGACTCGCGATTCGCGCTGTGGATTCAACGACACGGAAACCGCTCCGCAACGTTATACGGAGATACATTTCAATCATGCTATATATGATCTTGTTCGCAGCTTCCAATGCCTCAGTATTATTCAATGTTCTTTCGAGCGATAAGAATATTCTCCAATGGTGAAGATAAATAGTAATGTAACGTCGTCGATGCTTGACTCACAATTTTTAGTACTTTTGATCCGTTCAAGTTCCAATTAATTTAACATAAATAATTTAACAAAATAATTTACAATATAAATAATTTAACATTATAATAAATCAAATAACTAATAAATCTGATGTTCATTTCTACCAAAATAAATTAATTTACTCTTTATCTTCTTCTTATTCTTAGAATTAGAAAAAGATAAAAAGTAAGTTAAACCGAGATTAAAATTAATCTATTACGTTGATAAAAATGGACATTAGACATCCCTGACATTCGACCACCCGTATCAAAATTCAAACGTCGATTTGCAAATATATTCAATATATTTTGAATATAGTCGACCGCGTTTTTCTTCTGTAAAAAAAATACGAGGATATAGATTCGTTTGCTCTGGAACATACTCGAGAATGGCGCGGCGAATTAACAAGCCACTCGTGATTTCGAATCCGTCCGCAGCAAGCGTCGCCAACAAAGTCGGAGTAATTCGGATTGGCTGCGCGCGGCAGATCACATAAAAATTCAGAGAAGTACTCTCTGAACGGTTCATTTCACCCGAGCTGATCGTGTTCGACTCAGCCTCGAGGGCAACATACATTATGGTGTGCTGACTGCCTACCATCTTCTCCGATAATGCAATTTAATCCTGAGAATGATATAAGGAACGCTTTTGTGTTACCAGCGCCGTTTCCGGAATACGTATTCCTCTTTTCTCTTCAAAATTGCGCGAGCTGCACGAGTGAGATTTAAACGCGTTTTCTAATTCCCGGGATTACAGTACTTTACTCACGATAGTCGTATCAGCTTACAAGATTATAAAGGGCAAAATCTAGTTGAATGAGATTTCTTAATATGACTTAAAAATATAGTGCGTCGAATTTCTTTTACGGAAGAAAAAAATTACGACCAGCATTCTTGTGCTTTTAATTTAAAACTTACATTTGGGATTATTCTTTATCATTTTCAACTCATCTCTCGATAATTCCAGCTTTTATTAAAATTTAATAAATACTCTTAAAATAGTCCTAAAATAGTATTTGTCAATATTTAGTTTTGTGCAACCCACAATCAGTGGCGCACGGAATATAGATATGATCGAACAAACAGAACAATAGCGAAAAGATGATCATATATGCGTACACTGTTAAATTTTATAGAGTCAAATTAATTCAATGTGAGTCGCCACTGCTCCTATTCAATAATATCATTATTTTTTACTAAAACAATGGTTTTGTTAAATATTTGGTGTCAAATATTTGACACTATACAGTATCAATTTAACATTATATAGTGTCAAATTTAATTATCATTTTAGTAAAAAATAACGATATATTTAGTAGGAGCAGTGGCGACTCACATTGAGTTGATCTGACCCTATAAAATTTAACAGTGTAGAGCGAATACTTCTACTTGCTACTTCGATACTTCTACCTTATCGATAGAACAAAAAACATTAGATGTTGTTACTCAAAATTTAATGACTGCAGTCCAATAACTGCATAGAATAAATATATTTCAATATCTTGTTCGATAACATCTTCAATAGCAGTTATTGGTAACAATTGTTAATAAAATTAACTGAAGATAAAACCATTGGCTATGATACTATACCATGACACCATATCATATTGACTGTTGATATTATTGCTGACTGTTGTAATCGATAATATCACTTCTGTAGAAACGTATAATTTCTGTCTTAAAATGGACATATTTCTATCAATGTAGATTAATTTTAATTATTTCTTTAGTATTTTTAATTTTTAGAACTAAAAAAAAAATAAAAAAAATTTAATTAAACCAAGATTAAAGTTAATCTATACATTAATAGAAATGGACATTAATCATAGAAAATGTATAATGCAAAATGCTTTACCTACAAATTACGTTTTAAAAATAAAATAATACATGCTCTTAGCAAAAAACCTTCATTTCATTCAAAACAAATCTTTATCAAATCCTTTAGATCTTTTAAATATTATATATATTAAAAATACAGATCAAAATATATTTTATAGTAGAAAAGAGACAAAAGTTTTAAATAAAACTGGAAATGTATGTGTTACTGTTATATATAATATTTATTTTAACATATCCCTAATTTAAAAATAGATATCTACCATTTGAGATTATTATACAAATTTGCGGATAAGTTCCTGTGTTTAAAATCCGAGTAGATGAGTAGATGAGCTCAAAATAATCGCAATAATACGGCCCAAATTTAAAAAAATTCTCAACACCAGAACTTAAAGGTTAAAGGCTAAAAGCATTTCGTTAGTGATCTACGTTTTATTATGAAACATGTTCGAATAACCCGCCATGGTAGCACGGTAGGTAAGGCCGCGTTCATCGTTATCTGAGTGCACCCAGGTGTCGTTTCATCCTTGTTTAACATTCGATGAACAACAATGATGAAACGACACCTGGGTGAACCTGGGCGAAGATTCTGAACGCAATCCAGTATGGCGAATAATACACCAGCAACAGCGACTCATTCGACGGCGTGTTGTACTTCGTAAAATGACAGATCGATAAGTAACACGTCGTGGTCCACGAGTCAAGAATGCAACTACGCCGCAAAAACGCATCACGTGTTGATAAGGTTAATCAACGGCGATAACGAGTCGCGTCATTCAGTAAGTCGTGGCGAGTTCCTGCAGAACGAGGTACGTCCCTACCGTCTTGTCAAAGTTTTATCGAATCCCGAGACTCTTTATTAAAATCCGCCGCCACGTAACGTAGGTGTCCCTTCTGCATGCTTTACGACAATAAACAGCTGATACGGCACAGCCGGCGCCGCGCCGCTATAACCGCTCGCAAACAACCTCGCGCGCTCTCTCGCGTCGCACTGTACCTCTGTTTCGGCGCTATTATGAATCGTTTATAGTAAAATAATGTGTGTGCAACGTATCAAATTTTTAATATCCGGTTAGTGGCTCTTAACTGTGTTCGGTACGACGACGTTCGGTTGTAATTTGCAAAAGTCTTTTTCTTATAAGCAAATGGAGATTTTCTAAAATATTTATGGGATTTTTAATCGGAAATTTAAAAAAAAACTTTGTGCAGAGACGGATTAATTAATTAACCGTGTAATTACACTGAAACCACGTAATAGCTCGCGATTTGGGAATCTGAACGTTATAACGTTACCCCTATTATAATCGATTGTCCCTATAATACTTTACTCCAAAAAAGAAATTCAAGATTTTGATGACTGTTCTTTACTCATGCTACTTATAGTGCGGAATAAATTTTTTGCGCTGTTTCGAGATTACGAGGTTCCAGTTTAAATGAAAAAATTACTGTTTCAATGGTATCTTTATTTTTTGGAGTAGGAAAGAAAGAGAGGGAAAAATCAGCTTTAAGATGATCATGATTTTTACCGGAAGAGTCTTTCATAATCCCTGCGGTCGCATCTACGCTAAACTTTCTCTTCTTCATAAAAAGTAGCTACATCTAACGATCACGCAATTAGCAGCAGATGTTCTTTCTATCGAACATCTGTATTATATAACAAGAATAAAATTCAAAATAGCACCTATTAATATCGACTTATAAAAACTAATAAAAAAAGATATTTGATGCGATTGTGCGTTAAAATCTCATATCCGGTCGGCACGCTTTTTCACCAACACGTCGAATTAACAATTTGATTTCCAATCGTCTAATTGGTAAATAAATTGTTGACCTTTCTGTATTCTTACTAAGGAAAGGCAAATATTAAAAATTATAAATTAGATGCAACAGAATCTTTCGTAAACAAAAAAAAAACAAAAACGAAATCTGTAAATCATATATATATGTGTGTGTGTGTGTGTGTGTGTGTGTGTGTGTGTGTGTGTGTGTGTGTGTGTGTGTGTGTAATATATACAGGGTGAATCAAAGTCGTTAAACCAACTTTTTACCCTATGAGAAAATTATCGACTTTATACCTATATTTGAATTATAACGTGTGCAGTCGATAATTTTCTCATAGGATAAAAAGCTAGTTCAACGAATCTGATTCACCCTGTATATACTATATATACATTGATTTCTAATACATTATGTATATTACAAAAATATTTACATAGCTACACAAAACCTGTAAAATATACTATTGTTATCGTAATTTTTTCTCAATACAAAAACATATTTATACAATTAAAAGAAGTACATAAAACGCATAATTTTTCATTTATTTACACTATACGTATATACATATATACACATATGTATATAAAATGGTTCTTTTTTACACATACATATTTATGCAATTTTACATACTTTTTTTATAGTATATATCACAGACAGACAAATAAAGAGAAAGAAGGAGAAATGGAAAAAGACGAAAAGAGAAAGAAGGAAGGGCAAGACAGAAAGAGAGAGAGAGAGAGAGAGAGAGAGAGAGAGAGAGAGATTTAAGCTAGCCGATTCCCCTTTATTGATAAATTAAGCATCATTTATTAAGCACTTATCACGCATAACATTCACTACTATGCAAGTTTAAAATATCAGTTTTATATTAATTGATATAAATATTAATAGAAATTATTAAATATTAAATATTATATTAGTTGATATAAATATTAATTAATACAAATACTTGTATCCTGAAGTATTATGCAGCACTCAACCATATCGACAACATTATCATTTATACGTGTATATATATCTTATCATTTGATAAAAGAAACAAATATTAAAGCTTATAAACTGGATCAAGAGACACGCAGTAGTGTCTCGCGCCAAGTGTAGCGTGTCTTTACGCGAGCCGACGAGTTGCGAACACTCGATATTATCGAATCTCTCAATAAATGACTGAATTTGACCATCTTTTAAATAGTCTCAATCAACAACTTAGGTTTAAATTATATAATAAAACTGTTTTTACTTTCTACGTACCTTACTATATAACAAAAATATCGCGATGCGAAATTCGAAATGTTAAATTTTTAAGATACATCATCATAATCGCCCTCGAAAATGTTATCCGTTTCACATTTTAAATAACAGATGGCATTCACCTGTTGCGACATAATGGGTATAAAAAGAGTGAGATTTGCATCCCTTAAGGCACTTCCCCCTTGGAGCAAACAGTCATATTCGCATCCCTAATAAGTCGTTTAAAATTGCCGTGCTCGTGTACGGGTTTTAACTCGTAACTTACAGCACAGTAGTTGAAAGTGATATTTCACTCATATTAACTATTTATTTATCAATTTTTCGTGTAAAGTGTTTAATATTACATTATCTAACTATGCAAAAAATATCTTCGATTTATGCGCTACTATTTCCAAACAATTTCAATTTTTGCGCTGTAACCCTTAAAGGACTCCCCCCCCCCTGCAGCAAACTGTAATATTTGTATCTAACATATTTTAACTGTGCAAAGTATATTTTCGATTTATGCGCTATGAATTTCAAGCAATTACGTTATTAAAAATATTTATTCGTTTCTTGATGAATAAAAATGAATGTATTCGAATGGGTATTTTCATTCATATTTTTGAATATTATGTATTCATCGAGCACATTACTTACTTCAAAATCCTTTTACATTATCATCTTTGATTTTTTAATAAAAACGCAATTGCTTGAAATTCATAATGCATAAATAAAAAATATACTTTACAGAGTTAAAGCATAGAGGAGAAGGTGGTATTATGGCCAGTGTATATATTGTGGTCTCCCTTATGGAATTATTTGTTCAGTAGTTCGCCGTTACACTATGACATTAATATATATACCAATACTCAATATAGATAGCCAGCACTTATTATAACATTTTTACTTTCAAGCATTTCGAAATGTTTCTGAGATATATTTTAATTACACCTACTACAGATTTCTTCTATTTATTATTACGTAAATGTGTACTAGTAAGTATATATATTTATTATAAAGTTGACAATTTGACTGTGACACGTACATCTAATACTCATAGACGATAAAAAAAAATTTTTGATACTTTCTACCTAAAAGTATTCAGACTATCTAATCGTTCATATAGTTCTTTAAAGCTTTCATACCGTTATCCATATCGTCAAAACAAACCACTGTCACATTTCTCAGTTAAAAGTCCTATTTACTTCTTCGTAAGTCTCATCAGACTATAAAAGTACCCTCGCATACTAAACAAGCTTAGATTATTTTGAAGTGTACTCCACGGTGTGTCTCATAATCGCGATAGATTAAAAGAATAACGTTATTGTTTTTCTTCATTAAACAAGAAGTTTTTCTTCATTAAACAATGAAGGACTGTTTATTTGTAGTGTTACTCCTAGCAATAGGATCAAATACATTCGAGGAAACTAGTTCCTTTTCGATAACAAGCAAAGCCGAAATCAATATTACTGAATCAACCGAAGATCACAAATTCGAGATTAATGCTACTGAACCAATTAAAGTTATCAAACAATCTTCTCTATTCTTCAATTTGAAATTCATCTATGAAAAATTGAATAAGTTACGTAATGCTTTAGATGAGCGTCCAACTTACAAAAAAGCAGCTCTTATTCTCGTGAAATTAGCAAATGACAATTCTACAGATACATTGGACACATCTTTAGATACGTTCTACACATATTATAAAAATCTCTTGATCATGGATATTTTATTGCCAAACAGATGGAATGTGTCTAATAACTTTAAGAGAGATTTGAAGAACTGCGGTAAAATGGGAATAACGGTCAACGAGTTTCTACTCGAAATGGTTTGGAGGGACCTTAATGATACGAAAGTATTTATTATGGAATTAGAAATTTGCTTGCAAAATATGATGTTTCATATTATAGCATCAATGATGGATAAACTCAATACCATTGAATCAACCGAAGACCACAAACTTGAAATTAATACCACTGAACCAACCGAAGATCATAAACTCGAGGTTAATACCACTGAACCAACCAATGATCACAAACCTGAGATCAATACCACTGAACCAACTGAAAATCACAGATTTTCTTTAACGGACGCCCTTGAAAAATTGAATGAGTTGTTGTTTCCTACAGATAACATACAAAATGTCCTCGAAGAGTTAATGAAAATATATACGGAAAATACAAATTCTGACGCAGATTTTTTCATAATTCCCGTAATAGATTTATTATTGCCAAAAGGATTTTTTTCGTCTAACGAATTTTTGGAGAAACAAAAATATTTTAAAGAGTTGGAGAACCCCTGTAGTAAAGCAAGAACAATACATATAATATATCACTTATTCTCGTTTAAACAATATATGTATGAAATAATGTCACAAAGCCACTACAATGAAACATTTAATATTATAAAAGATTGTTTGCTGCTTTATAGTGAAGAGCTTTATAGTGAAGAACCAACGATACAAAAATTGTATACACAATCGATCGAATCCAATGTCGATCACAAAATCACGGCATCCACGTTAAAAGATAATTCAAAATTAGAAGTAATTCCAGAAACTGAACATGAAAATAAGAATAAGACTACCATTGTTACTGTTCTAATTAGGAGGATTTGAAATATCGCTACTGGCACAGAAGGGAGAAGGTAATATTTCCAATGAGTCATTAATAACAAATTTTCAAACTATCTTACTAATTCTTTCTTGAAAAAAGAAGAAGCTTCAATTGTACAGTCTTTTTATTAGATTTTTTTCTTTTTAAAGGAGAAAAGGAGCAGGAACGTGCCTATAGCGAGCGTGCAATACGTATATAGCACGCAAGCGGCCAAACCCAGAAGCAAATATCAACAGCATCTTCATTAAAATTCTTTCTCTACGGTTTATTTTTATTAATATAAACTAACTTTAGTAGAAAAGTCCCGTTAATTTCGATAGCATATATTTATTCACGTCAGCCGGTGCCTAGAAATTTTCCAGTATTATACACTACCAATCAGAAAATTTTATATTAAATTGATCAATCAGCGATGTGAGCAATCAAATTGTTTTCAACTTTAATCTTGATTTAACTTACTCTTTATCTTTTTCTAGTTTTAAGAATTTAAAATACAAAAAGTTAAAGCACGATTCAAGTGTATAGCACAATTTCTTTTTTATCTCCTTTTTTAGTCGATTCTTAAGTACAAATAACTTCATATGTACATTTCTAAAGAGGAAAAATTATTTTTGCACATGGACGGCGAACTCTAATTACATGCTTCTGCAAAGAGAGAGAAGACTAACATCTAGAATTAAAACATATAACTGCAATATTTTTGATTGGTTGGAAATTTTTAGTGCTTTCTTATTTTAGACGAACTTTAAGTTTGTACTTTTTCTTATTCCGTACAATTAATATCTCTTATTATACCATTGTATCAAAATCTTTGTGCAATAAAAATGATTTTCTAAAAATGGTCGTTCTCGCCTTCATCGACTCTCCTGTGAACTTGTAAATAGCTTTATATTTTTCTCAGAACTATCCAATATATGTTCTTTCCTGATTGTAGTGTTTCACAGATCACCGCGAATTTCATAGTCTGCTACCCTCAACACTATTTCTTATAGAGTTTCCGATATCTCATCATATATATTCTGATATTACTTTCAAATGCACTCGGTTCCTTATACTATTGTTATTTTTGGTAATGTTATGAAATTAAAAGATAAAAATAGAATATAATTTAGAATACAATATAGTTGTACGTACAATTCTTAGTATAAGATATTCAAGATATACACTGTTAAATATTATAGGGTCAAATTAACTCAATGTGAGTCGCCACTGCTCCTACTAAATATATCGTTATTTTTTACTAAAATGATAATTAAATTTGACACTATATAATGTTAAATTGATACTGTATAGTGTTAAATATAACCATTGTTTCAATAAAAAATAACGATATTATTGAGTAGGAGCAGTGGCGACTCACATTGAGTTAATTTGACCCTATAAAATTTAACAATGTATACTTTATATATTTTTTTTTCATTAATAAGCAAATGGAACTCCTGATAATTAAAATTAAAAGAGAAAAATAATTGGTTTTACAAAATCGGCGGGTAAATAGTGCGCAAATAATATAAAAATAAATATAAAATTAAAGTAAATAGGCTCGTATAATTGCAACCTAATTTAACGATATTGTGGTTTATTTTGAGCTTTTTAAATAGATGACTTAGAAATCATATATTTAAATAGATAAGATACAATTAAACGTTTCGGCTTATAAAGCCTTCTTCAGTGATAATAATGTCATATAATCCCCTTAACAAACAATTATTCAAAAATACTTATTGTAATAATGGCAATGTATTTAGTTATGATAACGAAAATCGAAAGTCAATATAACATGTTATTTCGAAACATTATTTATAATAAGAAGAGATACTTTAATCATTAGATTGTTCCATAATGTCCAAGAGTAAAGATGTTTTACCAAATTCCTCGGTTGTTATCGAGAATCCAGTTTGTCACAGATCTAAATCAGTCGATCTGAGAAGTTATTGCGTACAGTTATTCTATTATATTCTGTAGAGCAAGATATGAATTATGACTAGCATATTAGTATAAAAAAATGAGTAATTGAAAAAAAGTATTTATATATCAGATCCATATGATTCACATTGATTTATATCATAACAAATTTACATTTATAAGTAACGAAATTTTTTACTGATACTTTAGTCTTATTCCGTTAGCATTCTAAGGTTTTTCGTTATTATACCTAATTTACAAGCAACAAATTCGTAATTGCATATTCCGAGAGCAACAAATTCAGACGACTTTAAAATAATATGTATACAAAATGGATAATTTTTCAAATAAGCCACTATGTGTTTTCTTTCCACCAATTGATTTATCTCATTATTCTTTGTTCATAAAAGTATTAAGGTACAATTATCAAAAAATTAATAGTTTACGAGTTATTTAACATTTTATATCAATATATGCCAAAATAAAGTATAAAATATCTTGTAAACTATTAGTTTCTTTATATCACTACCTTAATACTTTTATACGCAGAATAATTAGAGGAATCATATTGTGTAAAAAAATCATACAATTCCATTTAAAAAAATAGAGGTGACCTTCATATCTTTTAGGCCTCCACCTAGAAAAAACATAACCCAAATACGTACTTCTCGAAACCGTTTCACTTTCATCTGAAACATTTTCTCTTATAAAAACCAAGCAAGATATTTTAGATGCTCGAGTTAGGACACCCTGTATATATACATAAATTGTGCACGGAGAGAATTTTTTCTTAGAATTTATCCTGAAAATATGACAGCCGTGGGACAACATTAGTGCATAGAAAACGCAGTAAAAGTCCGAAAATTGCATTCGGGTCTCGAATTTACGAGAATGCACGTGCTGTGTGACTAGGGATTATTTGCCCGAAATATTGGTGGATGTTTCATATGCCAGGGCAAAGCTTTCCGGTAGAACGCGGGAAGCAAGGCGGAAATATTGGCGGCGAGAAAATATGAGCGAAAACTTGATTTGAGATTGGTGGAACCGAGATAGAGTTTTCTTGGCAGCGGATCAAGCGCATACTTATATACCTACCTACGCAGACAAATGTATGTGTTAGTTATATACGTATCCATGCAAGAGAAAGAGAGAGAGAGAGAGAGAGAGAGAGAGAGAGAGAGAGGGAGAGAGAGAGAGCGCATAACATTTAAGCTAGGCGATTCCGTTTTATTGAAAAATTAAGCCCCTATCATGCATAACTTTTACTATGCAAGTTTAAAATATCTGTTTTATATTAATTGATATAAATATTAATTGATATAAATACTTGTATACTGAAGTATTATGCAGCACTTGACCATATCGACAACATTATCATTTGTACATGTATACATCTTATCATTTGATAAAAGAAGCAAATATTAAAGCTTATAAACTGGATAATGCAAACTATAAATAAGACCTAATTATTGTAGGAAGTTTTCATTTCGTGCAATACCTTATTCGGAGATGGTACGAATAAATATTTTCAAAAGAAACTCATAAAGGTAAAACATATTAGGTTGATATATTGGATTATCCTATTGTTATAGTGCTAATCGTTTGATTTCTAGCGCAGCAACAAATGTAATTATGCCGTCATGTATTAATGGCTTTGCAAATCTTATTCAGCTTATAATGCCACATTAATTTGTCACTAATTTCTCGATGAAGCAGATTTGTTATGTGGTTTGCGTTGCGAGCCACTTCGCCGTGTGTACATGTTAAACGTCATTTCCATCAAATGCCATTCCTAGAATTAAAAGGCGAGCCGTACTGCACGACCTCAATGAACGTTTGAATAAGACCAGTGAACCCCAAGAGATAGAGGCTTTACACTGTAATGAGATTTAATCGCTAAAAATTTAGTATGTACTTTTATTATTTATTATTATTGCTTGCTTTCATCATATTTTGTAAAAGAGAGTCGTTTTTAAAATTATCGTTTTGCGATAGCACGATCAAAGGTAGTCACGAATTATTTTCTTGAAAATATTCTCATCTTGCTTTTTAATATAAATTATAAAAATATAAAAATCATATTAGCCATGCAATTCCATATATTTAATATATTAAATATTATTGAAATTATTTAAACGTCTAATGTACGTTTTAGAATATACTTTATATATTTCTACTAAATATCTACCTATATTATGTCTTACACACACATTTTAAATTATTTAAATATGTCTAAAGAGAAATTGATATATTATTATATGAATTATCAATGTAATTGTCAATCTAATCGTAAGTATTAAAACTCGATTGAGATAAATCAATACAATCAAATAATGCCTATTCGAGCCAACACTGGATAACAATGTAAAGATTGCTTTATTTAAATTAACATAATTATAATCGCAGCCGTTTCGATCCTGTTTCGGATCATAAATGACATCACTGTTACTACTCTTATGTTAGATGACTGAATTTTGTTAACAATTTACATGGAGCATTGATAAGAATCCGAAACAGAATCAAAACGTTTGCGATTATAATTATGTTAATTTAAATAAAGCAATCTTCACATTTTCATCCAGTATTAAATAGGCATTATTTGATTGTAATGATATATAAATTATATATTGTGTCTTCTAAATGTATTCTTGTTACATGATTATACGGTTAGATCAAGGATAAGAGACTTAAATTGGAAATGCGTAACTGTATTGCTACGCGGAGAAAATTTTATATTAAGTTTTAATACCCCTATTAAGCTGAACCCCCCACCAGCGCAAATCGGGTCCGGACATATTGAAAGCTTTAGTGCTCTTTTGTTGCTAATTTGTTGCTCCAGAAAGAATTTTGTTGCTCCAACCGTTCCGCAGTAAAAAAAATAAAAAATGGGTGGGTCC
>NW_017299961.1:589350-590109 GCF_001594075.2 Trachymyrmex cornetzi
ACGCGGGCGCCGACTCTGATAAACTAATTATTTTGCATGTGTTAGAGTTAGCAACAAAATCGGAAATGGATATATTTCGATAGTATACGTTACAAGGAACATTTTGGTACCAAAAACTTCCGAGCAACAAATTCTTTAAACAATCTTTTAGTGAATAAAGTGCTCGGCGCGGGCGCCGACTGGGATAAACTAATTATTTTGCATGTGTTAGAGTTAGCAACAAAATCGGAAATGGATATATTTCGATAGTATACGTTACAAGGAACATTTTGGTACCAAAAATTTCCGAGCAACTAACTTTGTACATGTATCTTTTAGTCATGACGGTGCTACGTGTGACGATGTAATTTTGTTAATTTATGGATATTTATTTAACAAATGAATTTTTTTGATGTTTCTTTGCACTATTCTTGAGCAACAAAAAAGCAACAAAATCTGGTGTACTTGTTTTTTTGATATTGCAGCTCTATATCCGTTTTTGACTATGGGGGGGTCCAGCTTTCTATTAAGCTGGACCCACCCATTTTTTATTTTTTTTTACTGCGGAACGGTTGGAGCAACAAAATTCTTTCTGGAGCAACAAATTAGCAACAAAAGAGCACTAAATTTTTCAATATGTCTGGACCCGATTTGCGCTGGTGGGGGGTCCAGCTATAGGGGTAGTTTTAATACAATTTTAAATTACACTTTACTATGTCTTGTATTTTCGATGGACTCTCACAACATGATTCCGACTTAACTTTTACTATGGTAATACTA
>NW_017299961.1:590547-625174 GCF_001594075.2 Trachymyrmex cornetzi
ATAAGAATCATACAAGCATTAAGATCCAGCTAGACCGTTTAAGACTTTGATTTCTATAGTTTGTGTTATCACATATACGGTCCTATAATATATTATATAGCATTAAACTTATAATTTACATGAAGACCGCAGCTACTACCACATTATAGTAATTTTAAATATAAAATTTTCTCCGTGTATACAAGCTGATTCCTACTCAATGCATTTCCTGTATGTAGTTTAACTTGAAATAGTATCGTAATTATGAACAAAGTTACCGCCAATACCAAAGCAAAGCATTTAATTATACACCACATGGCATAATTTCATTAGGTTAATCATGCGATGAAAATGATGATGAGATATTCAAGATGATGTAATGCAAATTATCCTATAACATTCGAGATAATTGGACGAAGCATCCCGCGGGGATTTAGGAGAACTTCTTACGTTTTTGCGTAGGTGGCTATTGAAATGTCCTATCAAGCTAATGGAGCCCGTATCGTCGAGGCGGATGATCTTGTGCCTATTTTGGCACCTACCACCGATATTTTACCGCGATTGAAGACTTTGGCAGCTCATTTCATCACCAAGTACAATGTAGAGCCTTCCTTTATCGTTAGAGTGCCAGGAAGGTAAATTTCTTTTTAATAAAAAATTTAAGCCTTACAAGGCATTTATTATCAAATACTTAATACGAAATTAATTATATAAGACATTATGTACACGGAGAAAATTTTATATTAAGTTTTAATACAATTTTTTAAATTACACTTTACTATGTCTTGTATTTTCGATGAACTCTCACAACATGATTCCGACTTAACTTTTACTATGGTAATACTAATTTTTATCACATAAATAAAGTAATTATTTTGTTAAGCCATATTCTAACATGAAAACAGTTTTTTACTATGGTACGCAAACAAAATGTGCTAGGTATATTTGATTTTGTAATAAAAAATTTTTACTATGAAAAATTACGTTATATTATTGTTTTTAAGAAAATAACTATAGCATTTAAACTCATAATTTACACGAAGACCGCAGCTACTACCACATTATAGTAATTTTAAATATAAAATTTTAAATATAAAATTTTCTCTGTGTATAACACAATTATACGGATCCTATAATCGTCAAATAAATTTATATCTTAATTTTGGAAACGCGGCATTTACATAAGTTTTATAGGTCTATTCAGAATATACTTTTATCAATAAATGTGCGCTTTTATTTCTGAAATTCTACATGTAATGTATATTAAATGCGCGCTGACATTATAAGCATATTCTGAATAAGAGCCATAGCTTCTAGAGATTCTGTAAGTTATTTTGCTAACTATAAATACATTTATGAATACTTCTGTTTCGTTACAGAGTTAATCTGATAGGCGAGCACATCGATTACTGCGGATATTCAGTCTGTCCAATGGCCATTGAACAAGATATTCTTATCGCGGTAACATTATCGAAAGACAATGAAATTCATCTCACCAATATAGATTCGAAGTACGAAGACTTCCGATGCAGTTTCGACAAAACAGGGTAAGCGTGTAATTTGATAGGAATCTAAATTCATTTACAATAGATAGAACCAATAGATAGAATCAATAGTTTAGACAAGTTTGAGGATTTTTCGATTGACTTTAAAATAGTTTGTAGAAACTAAACGATACATTCATTTTAAAGAAACTCGAAATCACTAAGATCTTACGATACATATCGTATCTAATATATAGCAAACTATACCGCACGTGGCATATAATGTAACACCTCCATAAGCACGTCGTGCTCACAGTTGTGGTCTTAGGCACTTATAAGCACTTATAGCTCCCTAACAATTTAAGCCTGCTGATCCTTTACCGCGGCCATCTTGGATTATGATGCTGAAACTGGAATTATGTGCGATTTATCCGTACAGCGTACGTGCGTTCGCATTGGTTGAGATAAAATCCATTTCGCAATTAAATTAATCTAAATGAAAAACATGGCAGTTATTTTACGATGTGAAGATCTAGTAAAAAAAAACAACGGATGACCAATGGACTTGTGCTACGCGTAATGTAAGAAAAGCAGATGATATTGTGCTCGCGCGCAACCTCGCTCTCGTTTGGATTAAATTACCTCCGCGCTTTCTTTGCTCCATGTATAATACCAAGGAAGATAATATGAACTTTCTTAATCTCATTCATTATTCAATGTCGCGCAACCACGTCGGATAGCATATAACTCAGATGACAGACTTAGCGAATCTATACCATTATCGATTTTCCGATTTTTCTGTCATATATATACGCGTTAATTTTTACAGTGATAACAGACAAGGCAATAAAAAAGACTAAATATATGAATAAAATGTCTGACAATAATCTTTCTTTCGCAACACCTTAATGCCGAGAGTTAAATTTCTATAAATGTACATACATGGAATGAATGATTTTGCTGAAATATTTTTAACTTCTAAAAATAAATATTTAATTTCTAAAAATTTAACTAGATACAGATCTGAAAATAACGTTATTAGATCATCATCTAAATAATTATGTGGAACGTTTAAGCGTTAAAAATGCTAAAGTAACTTTACCCAAACTAATTAGTAACTAATTTGAGCAATGTTACTATAGCAAATAGTCCAGGCGTCCTACATAATTATTCTGACGGTCCAAATAAAATTATTTTCAAATCTATATCTAATTAAATTGTTTAATACTTCAGCAAAATCTTTTCGTGTAAATGTAGCATAATCGCGTTTTGCTGCATTTCAGATCTTATATTAGCGACAGCGAACGCGGGCCGGCATGGTACAAATATTTTCTATGCGGTGTAAAAGGAGCGCTGGAAATAATCCCGGCGGAGTCAGTTCCAACGGGAATTCTGATTGCGGTATGGGGAAACATTCCCCCTAATTCTGGCCTTTCGAGTTCTAGCGCATTGGTCTCGGCCGCGCTTCTCTCGGTCGTACATGCTAGTCAGGTGAGCGCTTTAATTATTCATCTTACGCGCGAAACGTTTAATATTATCACATTTTTCGCCCCGTATTACGAAATAATATCACAAGCGTTATGTCATCTAAAAGAAATAACAATAATAGAGTAAAGCTAATGAAAGTGCGATACGGTAAACAATGTGCAATTAATTTTATTGAAACTTGTTTAAAATTAATGTTCGTAATAAATAAGTATTCGAACGATTCATTTTGAAGGTTATTCATTACTGATGAAAACTCCAAAGTGAGTTGAAATATTCGAACATTATTTATTGTAAACATTAATTTTGTGTACTAGTTTGTAAAATGAATTGTGCTATGTTTATTGGGTCGCACTTTCATTAGCCCTGTTCTATTGTTGTTTAAAAAAAAAAATAATTAACAAGCAGCGTGCTGAGCATGAATGGATGTAGTTTCAAAAGTTTGCAAATTACTCTTTTAGACTTTAATTGGATATTTTCCACTTTGATGCACAGTTATATACTCGGCAATTCTATCGCCTAATTCTTCTTGTTAGACTTTACTGTTTTCCAACAGACTTTTACGAACGACGTAGAAACGAGATATCGTATATTTATCGATGTCACAAGTACTAAGTGCTGAGAGGTATTGTGTTTGGCCAAGTGAGTCAAAATACCGATCACTGCTTCGTATAGTATTCTTCCATTACTTCTTCTATGCTCTTAGATCCTATTTCCTTGGAATGCTTTGGATGGTTTCTTATGCTCAAGCGGATATCGAACACGACATAGACACCGCGGATCTTTGAGATATTTCCTTTAATGCTTTGTATTATTTTTCGAGTAGCATTATCTTATATATGTATATATACCTTTCAGCTTTTTATAAAGCTTAGATTTTTTATTTCTTTAGTGTGACAATTTTCATCTTAAATTTATTTCGCAAACTGTTATTTTAAATTATAAATATATTTATTATTCACAGATTATATAATTATTATCTCATCTTAATAAACTATCAATAGAAATTGTAGTCGTTATCACAGATATTATTGTTTGTGATAATAGTATAAGCTATTTGTATATTACAGCACCAGTTATCAAAGCATGAATTGGCAACTATCAGTGCTCGAGCAGAGAGACATATCGGCACTCAAGGTGGCGGAATGGACCAAGCTATCGCTTTTCTTGGGAAAGCAGGTAATTACGACTTTCGTAATTAATTTATATGAATAAAATATTGTTATTTATTCACCTATTTTTACTGGTTTCACTTGATTCTTCCTTGTTATTCTATATATGAAATTAAATCATAATAAAATTTTGTAAGATATATCTTTAAAAATTAAATAATTAGAGAAGAAAATATTTATCGTGAATCAATCTATTTATGGTAATCCTCAAAATTGTTTATATATATAATTTTGCAATCACAAGATTCATATTAAAAAATTAAAAATATACCGTTTTTTCGCAATGTTGTATGTTTATTCGTAAAGGTACGGCTAAGTTGATAGAATTTAATCCCCTCCGTGCAACTGATGTAACATTGCCAGAAAATGCAGTGTTCGTAATAGCACATAGTCAAGTATATCACAACAAAGCCTCAACCGCCGACTACAACCTCAGAGTTGCGGAATGCCGATTAGCCGCACAGGTATTTATATTTTTTTATAGTAATACCGCATTTTTCAAAAAAAGGAATTTTCGTTGTAACTAATATTATATATTTTCAAATATCAATTTAGATGACGATGCAATTATACGCCTCTATTTAATTTACTTTCTTGGTTCAAAATGTTTCAAATCCTTTAAATATTCGTAAAAATAAACACAAAAAATTATCCAAAGATTAAGATTCTTTTCCCGCTTACGTTTCACGCTCGTTGCTTTTTCAATAGACATTGATTGATGCATTTCGCACTTATTCAGGACATTTTCTAACTCTTTTAGCTTCCCTAATTCGATTTTCTTCGCTTTTATTTCCTCTCAAAAGCTATGTATTCTTGAACTTAATAATATATGAGAAAAAATATAGGTTTCATGAAAATACACAATAATTTATTCACAATATTATATCACGATCTCCTTTCCCTCTCAACTGAGCAATGAAATCTATCTATATCCTGTTTAGATGATAGCCAAGAAAAGAAATATGGATTGGGAGCGTGTTCAAAGATTAATCGACATTCAGGAGAGGCTCGCTTTAGATTTGGACGAGATGGTTACAGTAGTAATGACAGAACTACACGAAGAGCCGTATACTCTTGATGAGGTACACATTGTAACGCAATAAATAAAAAGGGAGATATTTTTCTCTCGTATAACAGTTTCTCAACGGAGGGTATATATCTTCTTAAAGATTATTAAAGAAGCGCATCTCACAAAAAGGAAACTTCATACATTGCGCTATAAAAGATGATAGAAAAAAGTTTCGTGCAATTCATTCGTGTTAAACTTGATATCAGATGAATGTCTTGTCATTAATGATGAATCAAGGGCAATTACCGATGAAATATAAATTTTTCTCATAGATCTGCGAGAGCCTCAGTACGGATTACGAACGATTGAAGAAAACGTCTCTCGTCAGTTCCTTTAATATCTCGCAAACGTTCAAACTGCAGCAACGGGCTCTGCACGTTTTTCAAGGTAAAAGCATCAATTTTCATACGCTGGTAAATCGCCAAACGCTATTTTAAATCCGATAAATCTAGTGAGCTTAAACCCTTTCTTGTTTTTATGCATCAATATATTCTTAACTTTGCCACGCAAGCAAATGCATTACAATTCTCTGTGAATTTCGTACTCATTAGAAAAAAGTTTAAAGATTTACTAAAAAGTTGGAAATCGAACTTCGTTTCGTCACATTAACTGAGTTATTAAAGTACTTAAGTATTTTCTATCTTATCTCTCGATATTACCATCAACAGCGTAAAAGCAGCGTAAAAAGTTGCAGATCGAATCTCAGAAGTTATAGCATCTACTGGTTTTGTGCATGAAACTGCACCGGTAAATCAATTATGTGTATGTACAAGCATTACTATATTCTATGAAGCTATAAATTATTTTGCTAGACATATGTCGACTGTAACTTTTAAAGGTTTGAAAAGTCCGATTCTAAATTTTCTAAACTGAAGGCTCCTGTTTACCCTTCACTATTACTCCAGATTGTAACGTCAGAAGCAAGAAAACACACGATAAAAATGCTGTCAGATTATCTTTGAATAAAAATATTTTTTTCAATAAAACATTTGCAATTGCACGGACTTATACCAATAACTTCTAAAATATACCAAAAACTTCTTGTTTTGAGAAAAAATTAAATCATATTTATTTTTTGCACTATTAATTTGTCAGCTGTGAATATGCAACCTATTTTATTTTTGTATAATTCATTTTCAAATATACGGAGCTTTAAATATTGCAGAAAATAATTAATCATATACAAAAAAATTAAGGTGACGTTTAAAATTTGTATTTAATTTTTCCCTTCTATTTTGATATAATGTCTCTTTCCCAGTAGCAAATGCTGCGATAAAGCGCACATATTAATTAATGTCAAATCGATTAGCGTCACATTAAACACCCTGCAAATATCTGTTAAATGTTACATTGAATCATCATCACGTCGAAAAGCGCGATGGTTCATTATCACGGTGGTCAGTAAACTCGGCTCGATTAACTGCACCGCTGCTTTTACACCGCAGAGGCCGGCAGAGTGCTCACGTTCCGCCATATAAACGAGGAGGGCAGCATAATGGAACACGAGAAGCTTCAACATCTAGGCAACCTGATGTCGAAGAGCCACGCCAGTCTCTATAAACTGTACGAGTGCAGCCATCCTAGCGTGGATGCGCTCGTCGAAAGAGCCATACTTTGCGGTGCATTCGGCGCTCGACTCACAGGAGCTGGGCAAGTATATTATTACACCAACTTAAAATATTATAATATTCACACACAACAAGAAAATGTAAATTATATCTAAATTGAATTTTTTGCTGTGCCCAATATAGAGTGCTTTTTGTGACGAGGATTTATTTATTAGATAATATTATATTAAATTTACATTAATATTTATTCAATATTTTGTTGTATATTAATTTCACATATTATTTGTCACTTTTATTACTTCACAATGAAAATGAAATCGTTATTTTCGTAATGCAGTTGGGGCGGTTGCATCGTAGCTATTATTGATAAAAACGGAGTTCAGCAATTCGTCGAGGCTCTCCGAGCATATCTTTGTCAAAATAGCACAAAGGATCAAGCGGAACTCGAAGACATGGTGTTCCCGACGTCACCAAATCAGGGCGCTATTATTTACACAGCGTCAACACTGTTTTGAACCATAAAACCCTACGATAAATAAATACATATAGTAGTTTTACTTAGTCCGCGTTGTCAGACCTTTCCTTTGTTGACATTCCATTATTTTTTCCTGTTCACTTTACTTTGCTTCTCTCTTTACCCAGCTTTCTTTCATTCTACGTCACAAATTTTAATTAAATGATAGGATGCCACACGCCTATACACCATTCGGTGTGTCTTTGATATTTTTGATGCTTTAAGACCACCGTGAACGAATAAAGTATATTTAAACTTACTTTGCTTCTTGCCATTTAATCACCAATATATGAATTCTATTCATTATAATAATATTAAACGAAATCTATTGAATAGAGTGCCTTGTAATCGCACATTACGATATTCTCGAAACAAAAATCCCTTATAATTATAATACGACGAATAGTAATTCGTTATTCCAAAAATGTACCCAGTTAATTACACGATATAATTATAATAATTAATATAAATTATTATTTACTTGTAATATTTTTAATAAAGATATAATAAAGCAAGATAAGAGATACATAAAGATCATTTTTAAATCTTCCCGTTTCTTTTCTATCTTTTCATTTTTTTCTGCTTTTTTTACAATGAATTAAAATAAAACCACTAATAAATTACAACGAAAGTTGATTTAATATATGACACATAAAAATGATAATTTAATGTTGAGCGAAATCTTTGTTATCTTCAAATAGACATAATCAATTACTATTACTTTTGAATTTAGTTCATTCAGAAAATGCTTCCATATCTTCTCATGCATTTTAAAGAAGATATATGTATCTCTCTGAAAATTCCAACAATGGAGGTTGAGTACATATCTACATTCCATTTTTTTTATAGATATATTTTCTACATGGTGCTGTTTTAATGAAATGTGTAATACAAGATTCTTTTGTTTCCTAAAATATCACTGAGAAAATGTATAATAACGCATAAAATTGTAAAATATCCAACTGAAAAAAGGCTATATTCGATCAAAGCGGGTCTAGTCTAATAATAATTTTGTGCCAATTATATATAAATATTTTATTTTTTAAACTTATTTTATCATTTGATGAATTTAACGCGATAATTTTGATATTAATCGATTTTACGATTTAATAATAATATTAAAAATTTCAAGTTAATTTTATATTCGCTCTTGTATTTTTGCCGAGATATTTAGACGTCACTATTACATAACCGTAATAACATAACCGTTGTGAAGTTTAATTATTACGTAACTCTAATGAAACCGCAGTAATGCGAATCCTAGATCTAACTAAGGTCATACAACCATGCAATGAAAGCATGTACCTGTAAAGGTGATATGATGGCAGGACTTGTACTGCATATTTGCGAATTACATCAGATATTACCTCTCAGTGCTGCCGCATGTTCCAGGATGAGACAGAGGTTGCTTTGTAAAACCATAGTTATTTAAAAACACATATAAACTTTGTCGTTCAAAGACTGCAGATAACGTAGATGTCTTAGGCCCGATTGCACGTTACTTTCACTTAAACGAGGCTTAAAACTCTCACTTTCTCTCTTAGCCGAGAGAGTGGGAAAGATAGAGTTTTAAACTCCGCTTAAAGTCAAAGTAACGTTGGTGCAACCGGGCCTTAGGCCTTTATAATAGCGTTTCTGTTAAAGAGTTTAGTTGAAAATTTAGAATTAATCTTATTGTTTTAATAAATAGTTTATTAAAACAACAATTTAATAGTTAAAATTTGCTAGTAACACATATTTATAATCAAATTTAAGCAAGTTCAATTAAGACTCAAATAACAGTATTTTCTTTCTAAACCGCTCTCTCAATCAAACGGAATTAAGTGTTATCTTAGGCGACGCTAATAAGTTCACAAAACAAAACGCGAGACATGTAATAACAGTTCATTTATCGAAATTGATTTGAGGAATAGAATATTTAGCGCGAGTCTGTGTTATAAAACGTTCAATATTTCGGCAATAAATTAACTGGCACGGTGCGGCCTTGATATTTATTTCTGTAGACATAGAGTCGCCGCACACTATCATCATTCGGACGGCAAAAGTCGAGGCGAATGGGTAAAAGCCTCTACGTACATTGTCGTATTACTATTTAAAACGCAATCGTGTGAGATGCATTCGGAAGACTTCAAATATTCTGTCCTTTGCGTTTCGTATAATTACTAAATATTCAATAAGTTAGGATTTTCTATATCTTGATTTTACTTGATTCGCTCGTGAACTTCACGTTTGAGTGCACAAAGTAATGTATGAATCATCGATGATTCAAGCAATAAAAAACTGATAAATTGATTCATTAATAATAGTTGTATTTCATTGAATTAAAGTGTTTGAAAAACACTGCAAACGTGTGCGATATATACTTTGTGCAAATTTCAATTGTATATTTTTTAGATTTCATTTTAATTAGTCGTTTTAATTAATTCGACATTATTTTCGTATCGCACGGCTGGAATGCTAATATCATCGAATTTTTTGTTTTTACAACATCTATGCATTATTGGTATAAATTATACATATATTATATGCATATATTATACATATATTATATGCATCATTGGTACAAATTATTGAAGATTTCCAATAAATAATCTGCAAGATTTAGATCGTTGTACTAATTTGGGAGATTCGCAAATGTCAAACACAAGATCACAGTGATAACATAACGACCTTCATACTCTTCCCGTTATTCTTCCATCACGATGTATGAATAATAAAGTGCGTCGCGTGCAACTAAGTTGGGAGTGCCGTGTAAATTTGTGCAATTATTCTACTCTGATGATTAATGTGCGTTATTATTAACCGTGTTTCAACGAATATTGTGTGTGTGAGTTCAACAAATCTGAAAAGAGGAAGAGGAGGACTGTGAGGCATCGAACAATGGCAGCACAACAACGAAGTGAGTAAATTATGTTGTATTTTATTAATAGATCTTCGTAAATTGTATCAAATATAACACGGATCTTATATACGAGTTAGTTCAATACAACTCGTCAATCCATCTAAGCCTCAATCAGAGAAGTTAAAGCTGAAGTAGATGTAAAAACTTTAAAGAGATCTCTCCCTTTCTTCTTGGTTTTTCAATTTCTCTACTTTTAATTTCATGTTTTACTCGCGCAGATCTTGTATAAACATTAATTAAACTTGATCAATTATTATCTATTGTTTTTTGTGTCTCAGATAAAGAAAGAATTTAAATTAACTAAAAACATTCTATAAGAACAGTCGATAGACATAAAACATGCGAAAACTATTTCAGTTATATGTGTTTTATTGTCAGGCTTGAGCTGCATTGAACTAAACTTGCGGATTTAGTCAGTGTCTGTGAAGGCGACAAAGCGATCAGACAAGCGTGTGTTCGAATTGCATAGAGACTAGCCATAGTTAAAGTCGAAACGCTTGTACGAAATCTCTCGAAACTCACCGAAGGTGTTTCAGTCTGTGCAAAGCACAAATTAAACTTAACATTCATTTTGGAAGTTGTTCCCAAACAGCTATTGATTAGTGAACATCTACTGCAATATTACAATAGCAATCAAAGTATTGCTAAAGACAGCAGTTCAAGTCCAATTCCTATGGATGATTGTAAATAAGAAGAAAATCATACGTAAAATAAATCTTATGAAATTACAGATTTATTTCATTTTAGCTGAATTATTCAATCGCCATTTAATCAGTGCTTGATCATTTAAAAGTCGACAGATAAATTTCCTCTCGGAACATTTAATACATTAACAATTAATTCTCCTTTTATTAATTATCCTTTCCATCAAATGTTCTTTTCCGATGAAAAAAAATTTTATTTTATTATTTAATTTTAATTGAACGAAATGGAATACAATTATAAAACGATCTCATATTATTACCGATTATTTCCTGTATGATATTCATATTTCCACGTATTTGTTTTATTAATAAACGAGAAATCAGTTATACCGATAACCATTAAATGTCAACAGCTGATATATTATCAAGATAGGTTTAAATAAGAACAAAAGATTTTCCGTCATTTCGATGCAGCACCTTTAAAAGCGCATCGCGTATTTTTGTTCGATTGTTCACACTTCGGATTTTCGTTCGTTTTTTTTTTCTTCTCACTGATAGATCGGCTTTCTCGACATACACATACGCTACCCGCAATACGACGATTTTCCATTCGCCCACTGAAATCCTTTTCACTATTATTCGAGTAAACAAAAACGAGTAACACAGTTTTCTTTTCATTAAACTACGTGCATGCTACTCTTTCTTTTGTTTTCGAACGTTTTATTGTGTTTGATGAAATGCGAAAAATATTTTTTTTATGTCAACGATCTATCAAAATCGGGGTGACTTTTCTTCTATTTTTTCTGATAACACGGCGAAAATATGCATTCAAATGTCAGTCTATATGTATACATATGTACATATTCTTTCAAAGTCTAAAACTAGATACGAATCGTACAATGGCTTTAGAATTGCGTTTTTTAATAAAAGAAGTTTTCCGAAAAGAAGAAAGAAAGAAATGAATCGAATTTACTGCGGAACATATTCTGTCTCGCTGGACATGTGGAACGTCCTCCAAACCTCTATGTCGATTAACAATGCTTTCAGAGAAGAGAGAGAGAGAGAGAGAATTACGTCTTTTAATAAAATAAGTCTTTTGAAAAGAGGGAATAGAAATGAGTCGAATCTTATTTGTGGAACACATTTTATCTTACTGGACATGTGAAACACCCTCCAAATCTATGTCGATTAATAATAACACGATATCGATATTACGTGCCGCATGGATGCTTTTAGGTTATTGCGAGATCGATCCCTCGTTTGTTGGGATTAATTTTTTCCAAGGATCACTTTCACACGTCACACACAAGCATACCCTCAAAGCAGACTTATCGTAGTTTCAAATAAAATTAACACGAGCACTTAGCGTACATGGAATTGAAACCCGATAAAGTAATTTAATCGCAATTTAACTGATCGCAATTTAACTGAACGCGATTTAACTGATTCGCACGTAAGATTTATTTCCCAAAAAAATATTCGGCACTATCGCGAGCATATATTTTAGCTTGAAATACTGTCATATCGCGCGGAAGGCGAAACTATAATGATCAATTGATTTAAAAGATCCCATTGAAGTGCATATCGTAAAGCTCTACACTGAAAAAAATATAGTCAATTTTAATAAATATTTAGTTGAATACATGCCAATTAAATATTTATTAAATATAAAGATATATTTATTTGATACAAGAAATATTAATTTGATTTAACAATTATTTTTTTTAGTGAACAAATATTTATTTACTGTAAATAAATATTTAGTTGGCAGTATTGAACTATTTATTAAAATTGACTATATTTTTTTCTCAGTGTATATTCCCGCCCTCATCGCTTATAAATATTCATAATATTATGATCCATATAGATATAAAAAGAAATCATATCATGTGCCCCTTTTATAAATATACCGGACGTCGAAGCTTAGCGAAATCTTTTAAACAAAGAAATAAATAGGAAACGAGCTTTTGTCAGAAGTGCAAAGCTAGTAAGATCTTTAATACCCCATTCAATCTCGCTACTTTCACAAGTGAATAGCCTTCTCTCTGGGGATACAAACTCTTAAAGTTTCAAAATAATGTATTCTGCAAAGTAGCTTACAAAGCATTTATCCGTTCCGTGTTCCATAAAACTCAATTCATATAACATTTAAAAAATTTTGTGCGCTTATTTTATTGTGCAAACCCATATTTCGTATCGAGATATTAAAAAAAATAGTCAAATCAATTCAAATTAAAATTTTTAAATAAGACTGACAAGAAGAGTTGTTGCGATTATACATTGTAAGTCTTCGGCTTATAAAAACTGTCGTTGTTAAATGTGACCGTAAGATCTTAAAACCACTTGAAACCAGAACATTACAGTTTCAATAAAAAGTAACGATCTGGCACGTGGATAGATAGCGTCTTTGTGTAACTGAATCGGCCATCGTAGAAAGAGCACGAGTCAATTTCTTTAGAAAATTGATTTCTACCACGACGACTGTGAACCGTCACGATAACTTTTAAATTCTATTCAGAGAAGATGACTAAAGTCATTATCAAAGTAAGACATATGTGCAGTTAGTTAAGAGACTGTCTCTATAGTGGCAAGCAATTGCAAAAGTTTTCCTCACTTTTGGAGGAAAATAAGTCACAGTTACAAATATAGTATTTTTTTTTATGTAAAAATAAATTCTTTATCTCAAATTGTTAAATGTCCTTCTTTAACAAATCTTAATATCAATATAAACGAAAAAAATAAGAAGGAAACGATGTAAATAATGAAAACATGAGAAAGGCCATATATGCTATATATGTGTGTGAAGCTGTGAAGGACGCGACATTGAGAAATGTAGCTCATTTATTTTGAATAAAGCTGAATACCTTATTTTATCAAAGGCAGAAAAGAAACAGAGGAAAAAAAGAATACTGATGAAATAATAAAATTTTCATTAGAATACTTATTTTATAAAAAAAAAACATAAATTATTCTACAATAAGAAAATTTATATTTAAGAGTAAAATCGCGTTATAATAAAATTTCGTTTATTAGCTTGTGATCGCAAAAATTTTAATCGCTTTTCATATAAATAGTAAAAAATGAAAATTGTTTTTAATAATTAATTTCTCTTCAAATATATTGCATAGATTTAATTATAATTTTATTGCTAAAATTAAATTAGGAATTACGAAAAATAGAAACTTAATATACTAACAATGTGACACGAATATTCTTGCGTATTTCTAAAAGTTTTTTCCGTGTTATACAATATATTAATTCTCTCAGAGACACAGCTGTTTCTCCAAGAAAAAAGAATATCACTGGTATTGGTTGCGCTTTTTATATCTACTTAATTCTTAAAAATGATTGCCTCTTGAAAAAAAAATTACTACTTCACCATCTGTCTTATGTTAAAATAAATAAGAGGGATGATACTAAGATGATTGAAAAAAACAAGAAAGTACAGCAAGTTTAAAATTTAAATCTCGTTTTTTGTACGGGATAGAGATTTATTGTATTCGCGTGCCTTTCATACCCTAGCACACAAACACGGTTAGAATTTTTAAAAGCCTATCAAAATATTTACAGTATTAACTGACATATTTTTGGCAATGTATTTTTCCATCAGGAAAACGTAATCTCTGAGGCTACGTCGATAAAATAGATTCAATTAGTTTTCCTTATTTGATATATGTGTGTAAGTTTGAAGGATATACACAAGACTTGCGATGTCCCAGATACACGTACATACGCAACCTGGAATTTTAGTAATCTATCTTGTGTTTTACAAAGTAAGGCTTTTCCGAGCTTAGTTTTACGATATATATATTAATATACTCTCTGATTCCTAACATCAAAGAAAAAGATAAGACTATAATACATATTATGTTTTTAATCTTCGGAAAATGTATGTTTAATTTAATAAATTATATTAATTATGTTTATAGCTTGAATGTTATATGTATTTATTTCAGTGATGTATAGATGAATGATGTAGAAATATCATACATTTGAAATTTTTATATTCTGAAAAAATAAAAACAAAATCGCGAAAAATTTCGATATCTCATATTTTTGTTTCATTTTGTATTCTTTTCTTTAAAAGTACCTAAGTAAAATAAGAAATATTGATAATAATATGTATATATGCGAATTTCATAGTTGCATATAAATTTAAAATAACATAAACGTAATATTTTTTTTCTCGAAAAGAAAGTTTCTTATACACATTTCTAAAGAAACTAGCGAAATGACGCAGAAAAATATAGGTATCCCAGAATATTTGTAGCTTTGCTAAAAGAGCTTTTTTTATATTTTTAATTTTTGCATCTCTTGATTTAATTTTTCATCGTCAAAATTACTGTTTAATCTATGTAATTTGAAGAAAGGTTATTACAAATTTTTAATATAGACACATATTCAAAATAACGAAATTTTTTATTAGCGCAATATACACAGTGCACTTTGATTACACTTTAATATATTTGCATCCATACACACAAAATCGATACAGATTGTAATTAACTAATTGCTCATTGTTATCCATAATTTCTCGACTTTCCGTTCAAACGCCTCTAAATTACTGCGACAAAGCATGTGAGTTGCCTTTGATGTGTAAAAACGTCAGTTCCAGTTTCACGCGGATTTCCATCTACCACGTCTCTCTTATTGCGGCTCTAGTGCCGATATAATTCAGAATCAAATGAGCTATATACGGACGCAAATCGATAAAACGTTCACAAAGATTCACTGGGAAATGTTCGGACAAGATAATCGTGGATCGACAATTTCGTAACGTTTCCAATTTCGCGAAGTAAAACCGCGTGATTTCGTTTCCTCTACGCTCCTTTCCGGAATTCTTTCCGGAGTGTAAATCCCATTTCAACCACTTTTCGCAAATAAAATACCATATCGATTTTCTATTTTGAGTTACATTGAACGTCAAAAAGCACAACTTTTGCTGCAGCTACCTAGGAACGAAATAGTTCACTATTCTAACTTCATTATATATATACCTACAAGTTTTAATCTGTTCACCAAGCGCGCCTATCTCCTGTGGTACTTTTCGTACAATATGTAAGAATCTATGTAGAAGTTACCGTCGTAAAGTTTCTCTCGATTCCTTGTTACAGCCTCGGTGCGCGATTACCAAAAAATATATACATCACGCAGGGAGAGAAAGGAGAGTGGGCGAAAGGAAGGGAAAGTTTACGCACCGATGTATCTACATCTAATTGTTTATTCATTAGATTCTCTCAAACAAATATCGAATTCTACCTCCGCGAAATTATATCCTTCGTCAACTTAATAATCCTATATCTATAGCTTTGAGAATGCAGAACGTGAGACAAATCCCCAAGATTTTATGGACAAATCTTGTTTTCCTATGATTTCGTATTTCAAAGACTGTTTTGCATCATGTCCTATAATATAATTTACAATTTTTTTTCTTATATATAAATCCCTCGATCACAGATTAAATAAATTTACGAATTATACAACGTTGGCATAACATGTAATTAATATATGCATAATTTAAAATAATATCGGGCTTTGTATCAACTTCATGTTATGTAAATTTTGTAATTTTCATTTGTGCAATTATTTATAACATATAAGGTCATTTTAATTAAATGCAGACGATAATATGCATATATGTATGCAGCCATTTCTACACGGATAGATAATAATAATACAATCGTGTTAAAATAATGATAAACATCCAAATGACTATCTCGTTGTAAGAATGGTACGCCGAGTGTCTGAAAGAGTAAATATATAATTGTGCCTGACATCCAATGCGCCGTAACAATAAGAACTATTAGTAGAATTCCATAAATCATGCAATGGATCAACGATAATTGGAAGACAGAGGAATAAAACTTTAATTAATCTTTTTCATACGCTAACGCTAGTCTGTGTCAAATTAAGTTTATTTTACGTTTGTGAGCAGATAAAAATCTATAGGATATGTAAAATAGGTGAAAAGAGCATCACAAAAATAAATCTTAATGCAACGAAAATGTTAAATCTGATAAAAATTCTTTTATGAATAATCAAAGGATTTAATTATCAATAAACGTTCAATAAAAAACTTCGATAAATACTTTTGCCCTGTTTTAATTAGTTTCCAATGAGAAGTTTAATTAAGATCTTCAATGCAAATTAAAATATACAAGTTGAGAGTTCAAACACGAATTCAAAACTAGAACAGTAGGAACAATAGCTTCCTTGCGTATATTCATTTAATAGAATGCATACCTTTGTCTTTGAGGAAAAGTATTATGCATGAATGATACATTTTGAAAGAATGCTTAATAACATAAGAACGTGAAAGCAAGGTTTTGCAAATCAAGAGAAACAACGAGTTGCAGAACTTTGTAGTGATAAAATATGAAACATTGGCCGTAAAATAGATAATAATCAGGTAAACAAGCTATGCACTATAAAGTCGATGCTCTTCTCTCGAAAGAGAATAACATCAGAGAATCATTTCAACGAAATTATTTTAGTTCGACAAAGTGAAAATCAAATTACTAGCTAATGTTATAAACTTTATAATGAAAAAATTGCATTTAAAGAACGATTAAAAATAATATGTTATGGAAAACGATTAAAAAAAAATATATATATATATTAGCACGTATATTTCGGATCGCGTCACTAAGCGTGATCCTGTTTTTAAAATAATTATAAAATAAATCCCTTTTTTATTTACATTTTCTTTCGTGACAAGCGAAACAATTGTGGCTTACAACAATGCATGTACTCTGTTAAAATAAAAATTTCTAAAATTTCTCGACAGCGATACTATAATAAATAATTATAAAAATAAAATAATTACAGAAATCTTCGCATGCTTGATGGAAACCTTGAGCAAATAAGTTTTTCCATTATCAATCAAGAGAGAAAAACAAAGATCTCTACAAATCTCGAGTAAGAAACCTTTCTTTCCCGATTCAATTCTACGTTTTTCTTCTGGTAATACAATACGTGTCGACGGATCGTGTTCGCGGCTACAAAAGTACTCTATGTGTATACATATGTATAATATATAAGAAAATATACATGTATACACGCACGCACATACATAGGCGATAAGATATTATAGACAATTGCGCAGGCGTCACCGCCGGTGAGCTTTTTGCGGCGAGATAACTCTAGAGGAGGGAATTTTGCGAGAGAGAAACGCGCACCGACAGTTGGCGCCGAGTCGTTCTCGCGTGATCTCATTGATCTTGTCTCTATTCCGCGATGTGATGATACTCTCCGTTTCCGACTTACGATCGACGTAAGAAACTTCGCCCGTTGAAATTCCCTCAGGTGAAAATTATCGTGTCCCGAATCGAGACAAAGGATCGGACAGTCACCGTTTCTAAATTTCGCGCGAAGATCCATGTGCTCGCAGCATGGCTATCATGCAGTCTTGTTGCTGCTGGCAGTCTGTACGGAGAGGCAGCTACGCCTGTGCCATTTACACCACAGTGAGTATATACCGTAATTTATCTTAAATGTGAAAAAAATTATAGTGAGATTTATGAGCAAAGATAAATAAAAATTAAATTTTACTACGCTCTATTTTCCGTGCATTTAGTGGATAAAATATGAATCTCTTCAGGCTCCTTTCCTTTCTGTGAGTTATTTTAAAAAATCTTGACGTATAAACTTCTTCATATATTTATTTTAGCATGAAATAATATCAAAGAGTTTTAGCTTTTTCTACTTGTACAAATTTTTATATGAATTTTTATAATATAAAATTTATAATATAAAATTTGTTATTTGATTTTCTTTCAACAATTTAGAAAATTGATAGTTTTTTGTATGTGTTCTGCTTCAATATATGATATTTTAAATTTTGCTTTTCATAGGCTCGTAAAAGAATAATTAGCAAATTACTAGCTGCGTTTTTTAAAGTAGGTACATTTATGCATACGAATGATCCATATCTCTATATGAACATTAATATTTTAATACTTAGGCCCAGTTCTATAATTTCATGGTTTTCTTAACCGAAGTTCAACTTATTCATTGTATCTTTCCAATTTTAGAATTGAAAAGAGACGAGAAACAAGTTAAAACTCGGTTAAAAGTTAACTATAATAAATTGTGGAACTGGGCGTTAACAATAATCACTTTTGTCATTGTTTCGCCTAACGATTTGTGTCTGATAAGGGTGATGATAGTTTCGTATACAACTTTAATGATTGATTCCTCTACTTTTATTCTCGAACTGTCAGACGAAACAAGTAGTACGAGTCAATAATAAATCATACATTTCCCAGATGATTAATAGACTTTAGCGATATAAAATATCAGAGCCTCTTCATATAAATAAAAAAAAAATAGAAAGTCACAACTGCAATAAAACACCTGTTTTTTTTAAATATTATTTTATACAAATAATATTTAACGTCAATGTTTTTTATACAAACATATATGTATGTCGAATGTTATCGCGTTGCAATACATATGGTAAATATGGTATGCGGTTTCGTAACACAATTTTATAAAAATTTTGCAAGTACAATTTATGCATAACATTACCGCAACATCAAGCCATCAATATATATAGTAAGCCACCTACTCTCTGAATCAAATATAGTACATACATTTTAACATCTTTAAAAGATATTTGTAAAGTTATGTATTAAAGAGAAAATTATATATAAATGTTACTAATTACAGTTGATAAAACGAGAGAAACGTTCTGTTTCATATAACGTTGCTGTTCATCAATGAGAAACACTCTTAAAGCACAACGAAACACTACTGAATTAGAAGTCCTACAGCAGTTACAGCTGAGTAACGTGACGTCAACTAATGCTTGAAATCCCGCAACTTTCCTAACAAGCATGCCTGTGATATATTTCCAAGATATTACGAGCATTCAAAGAAATGACAGTTAAAAATTCACGAAAATAATAAAATGCGTCCTCTAATTCAAATATCTTTTAAAAATACCTCCTTGACACACGTTTTTTTTCTCAAGTCTTTTTTATTAAATATATTTTAAATCGGGTATGCTCAAAGTAATACAAATTACGAATTAGTCTTTAATAGATTATGAAAAATTGTAAAATGTTAAATTACATTTCATTACTTCATATAAACGAACTTGCATACATGCGCCCTTTCATGACTTCGTACTTGTAAAGTTGGATTTTCAACGATGCGATGGTAGAAATCAAAACTAAATTTCGAAATAAACTGCAAGTATCAAATTCCTTGCAACTGAAAATGACTCGTATCCGATATTGATATCAAAGCTATCACTCTAAAATAATGTGGATGGAAATTTAATATCCCGCGGTGTTTATATAATTCTCACCGCGTTAATATTAATAATAGTGCGGATTTAAAACTCCTTTATATTAATATCAACATGGTAAAAATTATGTAAACAACGCATGATGTTAAATCATGTACTTTAAAGTACGTTAACAGAAGCAATAAGGATGTTCTTCACACATACATTATTATTTATATAAGAAATAAATTTGTAAAATTATATTGAATAAAAAATCAAAAAGCAGGAAGAGTAAAAAGATATAAATATATTATGATTAAAATTTGTTCCTTCCTTGTCGTTTTTTCATATTTACTAAAGCTAGGTAAATCGCAGACGTTTTTTAAAGTTTGTCACGATCTATATAAATTTGGAAAGCCTGGTCTAAATGACCAAATTTCAACAGTAAAGAGAGGAAATCATTTTATATCTGTAAAAAATTTATATAGATCCGCAATTTTATCTGTTAACCGGTATATGTTTAATTTTCTCCATCGACAAAGTACAACGAAAATTAATAAAATTTATATTAAAATGGAATATCAAATTGTGCAGCGCAGTAAATTATTGTGTGTGGAACATAATATAATTTAAAATGTAAAACTACACGACAATTAAAATACATATACGAAAGTCTAATGACAGCGCACAAATATTTTTCCCATAATATATGATAAATAAAAATATATACTGTATAAATTATACCTACGCGTATTATTCCTCGCGAAATATAATACATCATATAAGTGGAAACATGATATTTACAACTAATTATTAAGACGGAACAATTTCTAAGATATTTGAGATGAAATACGTGAGAGCGCAAGGCAGTAGATAATTTAGATTATAGTTGCTATGTAGATGTAAATATAATGCACACTATTGGACATGTCATTATTAATGCAATCAGCAGTCTATTAATAATAATATGGAACATTTCATCGCGCTGGACGTGCACTCCAGTTGCATCATTAAACCAAGTAACAGCTATTGATTAACACATTCTCTTGGACACATTGGAGAATCAATCTAGTCAAAATATACGAATATCTATGATACACACGCTACTTCACACATACGTATACATATTTACATATGCACACGCATGCGTGTACGCATTCTAGTCTTCTTGAACGCACTTTTACACGCAACAGATTTTTCGGTTGGTCTTTCGCGAAAAACTAATGGAACAATCGAAGGGAAAAAATAAAAGCAGTTATTTTGCAATATCGTTGAAAGCTTTCAATTGTGAAGAGAATCGCTACAATACTCGGAAACTTTTTCACTTTTCAAGTATGCATTGCAACGTTATTGCAATTTCCGTTTTTTGAAGAAAAAAATAGATTATCTTGTAAAAAATTGAATCAATAACGTAGGGGAGATCGGGGGCCGGTTGTCACAGTTTTTGATTAGCGATTTTTAGAAAAGAATGCCTGATTTTGAAATATTATGTACGTTTTAATATATCTACATCCTTTCGGTATTAAAAAAAATATTACTCGTGAATTTTCATCATATCGTAAAAATAAGTTATTTAGTTTTAAATAAAGCTGTGAAAATATGACAATTAATCCTATGTCCTAGGTTGATTGTCACACGCTCTAGAATTGGCAGTAGCATATTTGTTATGGACAACACATACAAAAATTACAATTTTTATTTTAATAACAGTTCTATATTTTGAGAAATAATAATAATTATGGTATTAATTCAAATAAAATATTTTAGTTATAAAATACGTAATAATTTGTTTTTGTACCGTAGTTTCTATATGAAAAATAAAAAAGCATGTATCTATATAAAATATGATATATATGTAAGTATATTCTCTATAAATATGTTCTCTAAAGATATTAAAATTAATTATCACCTAACCTTATCTCATTTTGATCAATCTATTCCTCACAGCCATTTTTAATAAAAGAGAATGTATTTACAAACTTTATCAGAATAATGATTAATTAATTATAGCACAGATCTTATAAAATATGTCATTTTCTATGAATACAGAGATATCGCGATTAATAATGCCAAAGATTTGTCAGACATCAAAATAGGTGATAAGAAAAATTTACTCACCAACTTCATTTTCTTAAAAATCGTTATAAATAATAATATATACAATGCTTGTGGTGGAAATCATTTTACATAATAAATTAATATTATATCAGTAATCTATAGTAAAAAAAAAGATTTTTTACCACATCCTGTTTGAGTTATAAGCATTTTGACAATCAACCCCGGTCTCCCCTACGTAAGTTTTTTCACTTTAATATTATTAATTTATTTAAGAGCATGCTTAGAGTTTCAATTTTTCGCCTATAAACAAGCATTGGAAAAAGAGAGTCTAATTGCATTAATTGGAACTCTGGTTAAAAATGAATAAATTAGAATTTTCTGATTTATTTTAATTCTATCTAAATTTATTTTAATTCTAGTTAAGAGACAGCCAGACTGCTGATTGATATGAGAGAATAGATGATCTGGTTCATCTATTTTTAATCAAAACTTTTTCTCCACGGAAAGGACAGTTTAATGTGCTGAAATATCTAAAAATTTAATTAGATACAGATCTGAAAATAACTTTATCGAATTATTAAAATAATTATGTAGGACGCTCAAACTCTAGTTACTATATAGAATATCAAAACTTCTTGCAACATTGGTCATCATGCGTAATGAGATTCCCACGTAATTATTTCAATAGTCCAACAAAATTATTTTTAGATCTATATTTAATTAAATTTTTAGATGTGTGCTACTTAAAATCATTCTTTCCATACAAGAATCGCACACTAGGTTGCGATAAAATTATATACATACGTTATAACCGTGAGAACATTTCAACGTGTTAAGTCACGCGATCGATTAATAATTTATGACCGATTAATAAATTTAGTAGACCTCGATGGTCTATCTTGCGCCAAGTGGAATCTGCAAAGATGTTTAATAATTTATACATTGAGGGAATTTTTATGCTTCGCGATGTTGAAAAGTTATTCGACAAAATTTAATGCAATCGTAATTAATCCTGCAATGTTGTTGTGGGAATTTTTATTCAAATGCTAATTCAAGTTTAGTAGTTTTTTTTTTGTTATTTCGATGGCTCAAAATAACATTTATAATTAAAATTTATTTTCTTTTATATTAAAATAGTGTTAATTATACTGTAATAATGTAAATGTTAATAAACAATGTTACATGTAATTTTTTTACAGAGTAGTGCTAATTTAAGAAAAATGTGAGTAAAATTTCAGGGTTAAATATGATTGAATAATTCATTCAAGTCTATAATTAACAGTTAGTCATCGTTTTTTCGCAGCGCGCGTTAGTCTAATTAATGCGTTGAAAATGTCACGTGTTGATGCTTCTGTGGCTTTTGATAAATTGCCGAACGTGAGCTTAAAGCAAAATTTTTCGCCGAAAATCAGACTGAATGGATCAAATAGCGGAAGGCGGGGGAGGAAGGTAGTGGTCGTGTTCTATTAGATAAACAAATTTCCCCGAGGGTTTATAGTCGGAATTCGTTTTCTGACGAGGGACGTTGTTCGCAAATAGGAGCGTGCACACGACCGAAGTACGAAACTTGCTTATACGGCGCAGTATTAATTAATATAGCGACGAGTCGTAGTAAGCGTATCACGGTTCGCCCTGAATTAAATGTAAAGTCGGATGACATATTATATCGCTGTACTGCTCATGCTACGTCATATCGTGCAAAATGTTGCGCCAGATGTGATTTAATATTTTCGCGACTGTAAGCAGCAGGAGAGTTTGCGATAACGCCGTTGCGAATAAATGTTAAAATCGAACACGTCAAAAAAGTCACGTCATGTACAGAGACGTAGAGAAGCAAACGAAAACGTCAATTTTCGTTCCGTAAAGAAATCATCTTTTTTAACATTCATTTATATGCAATGAAAATTTAAAAAAAGGAAAATAAAAAGTTAAGGACGATAAACCATAAGGAAAATTGCGAATAAACGTTAAAAAAGTCATTTGCAAAAGCAGACGAAAGCGTCAATTTCCGTTCCGCAAAGATATAACTTTTTGCTTTGACATTCATTTATGTGATGAAAACTAAAAAGGGAAAGTAAAAAGTTAAAGGCGGTAAGCCACCAGAAAAACTGCGAATAAACGTTAAAATCGAGCATGTCAAAAAAAGTCATTTGCAGAAGCAAACAAAGCGTCACGTCCATTGCGCAAAGTTATAATTTTTTCTCACAATATACATTAATTTACGCGGTTAAGAATTAAAAGATTAAGGATAATAAGCCACCAAAAAATAAATATTAAAATTAATATTGTCGAAAGAGACATTTGCGAAAGCAACCGAAAGCATCGACTTCTGCACCGCAAAGATATGATTTCTTCTCGTAACGTATGTATACTAATTTACGCGATAAAATAAAAAAAATAGCCAAAAAATTAAGGGCGACAAGCCATCAGGAAAATTCTATTAAATGATCCATTGGAGCTGCTCAGCTACTTATCTGAAATATTATTTTATGCTAATTTATGTGGGAGTAATAAAAGCGCGCGTCTTTATCTTCGCGTTTTTGCATCTTTTGGAATTTATTCCTGCATACAAAATCTTGAATATTAAAATAAATTATCAAATTAGACTAATTATAAGATCTTTTAATAAAGATGTTTAATCAATTAAAATTGAGGAGATAAGAATTCGAGATAATAATTTTTTTTTATCTCAATTTTTTTATTCCATTTTTTACTCGTCTTTTCTAATTTAAAAGATTTAAAAGTGCAAAATGAATTTTCAATCTTTATATACACTCGTATCGCAATAAATCAATTATATATGTGATATTTACGTAAATATTTATTGTAGACAATTATAACAAATGAATCGCACAGTTAGTTCCAAGTGCTCTTATTCAATAATATTATTTTAATGCGCAATTTGACTACCGACTGTAATTAATCATCTTAACATGTCGAGTACCCAAATCGAATTTTCCTGGTCGAACGCAAATAGGCTCTTGAATCTCAAGTGTCTTTCTGTTAACGTTCTGGGCACCATTATAAAAGGACTCGGAGGTACCAGGGACACTAAACCCATGCGGAGACCGGTGAAAGTGGAAAAAAGAAAGAAAAAACACGTCTCGAAGCTACGATCCCTTTCGCCTCGCCGCGTCTTTGATATCCAGGAATTGCTGTCCGAGCATATTGCGCCACAACCCTCATTTCAGGCTTGTATTTATGGTGGTCACTCGTATTTCGTTTTATAGATCTATCAAACGATGCGTGCCAAACAGACTTTTATTAAACCCTAAATCGTGGTAACACCAATTTGGCATCGCGTAAAAATCAGATGAAAAATTCAATATTCCCTCACGTTATCATCCCATGATCAATTGTCAAATTTTTGTTTCCTTTTCCCTAATAAAAACGTGATCGTTAAATACAACCGTTACAGTACGTGAGTTGATAATTAATTTTCAACGAAAAACAAATCTATGAACATTCCAGTAATCTAAGAGAGAGAAGTATTAAATTTAAGATTTGAAATATATATAGTAAAACTAAAAGCTATTTGTGCTTTTCGTATCAGCCAATTAAAGCAGATAGTCGCGACGTGATGAGATACCAATCTAAGCATGTCGTAGTGGAGAATTAATGTTGGTGTTACTGAATAGAACGAGATCGCTATAACTAACCTTCTAGGGATGAATAAAATTAATGGAGTAAGCAACTTAGAGCGTATTTTTCAGATTCCCCCATGCTTCCATTGTAAATTTCACGATAATAATCACAACGATAGAATTGTGATCGCGTGAGATAACACATGTGCTGCGATCTAGCGTCACAGATTAATCCGGGAATAGTCATATGGGATATTTTTGCCAAATTGGATGTTAAATTTAATCTTGAAATGATACGGGGTATATGGTCCAGTTCTCCTTATAATAGAATATCAATAAAATGACCCAAAACTGCTTAAAACTTGAAATCTCTTGTCATTTCAGTTTTCTGTTACAATATTTCTATTATAATATACCATCAGCTACGTTCCAAAACTTTATTCTGAATAAAATCTAAGAGAGTTAACTCCTGAACCGATATTCATAGTCTATTCTTATTTTAAGACCGTTTTAAGTAATGTCTTAAAGTGTTAAACAGATTACAGGTCGTATTCATTAAAAGAGAAGAAGAAGGTAAAGCTGTATTGGACAGGTCTTGAAATAAAAACCGATTATAAATGCCAGTGCATAAGTTAATTCTTTTACTCACAAAGGACCTGTGATAATTGTTGAGATTCGATTCTCCATAAAATATATTGTTAAATACAAAAATCTAAAGGTGACTCTTTGTTAAATACTGACAGCATTATTGATCGTGTGTGGTTAATAATGATGGATTTGATGTAGAATACTGACGGTGAATTTTGATTCTCCAACGCTTTATTAGAATCTATGTTACAGTATGTCACAGTGCAATAAATATTGTACGTAAAACTGAAGTGAAATATAGATATTGTCAATAATAGTGATCGTACAAAGCGTTGTAAAAGTACTAAAAATATTAATGCATACTGTCAGTACTATTGAAATTATTATTGATCAGTATTAATGATCGTGTAGGGTCACCTTAAGAGATATTTATATCTATATCGGTTCAATATGAGACTTAATGAGTGAAGCAATTCTTCAAAACTTAATAAGGATGGGGATATTTTCAAAATATTAGATTTTTAAAAATCTAAATATATTATATTATAAATATATAGTTATAAAGTAGAGAGAGAGAGAGAGAGATATATAAAAAGTATATAGTTATAAAGCATATAAAAAAACCATAAAGGTTTAAAAGTTAAAATATTTAAAACATGTTTAAACCTAAAATATTTTTCAATATATCGTTTTGTTGATAATTGATTGGAATCAAATATAGACATTAGCTTCGAGGGATTGTTTCATTATTTAGATTTCAAATTGGGCCGATACAAAAAAATACACGTCTTAGATTTTTGTGTTCAACAATATGTTTCAAAGAAAATCGAATCGGTGTTCTGGACAGGTCCTTTGTCAAAGTAAAGTTTTGGAACGCAGTCCAGGGAGTCCAAAGTGATGTACGTATAATGGACTGAATTTTTAAAAGCTTGTCTCCGCTTGTTATAGCTTTTAGCATGATAGATTGCACTACTATCCAGGGAACACTACTACCTAAGTCAAGAGAAAGTCGAAATGACTTTATTTTGATGTCATAAAAATCAAATTGATGATTTTTTGTTACAAAATTTGACTATTCATTGACATTAAGTATCGTTATTTTAATTTTTTGTTGACTTTTATGTATTCTTTGGGTACTAACGACCGTTGAAGGCATACCATATATAGCACTCATGATGTCGTTCGTTTGTATACAAAAATTACGTATTGATAACATTCTATAAATTTGAAAAAAAGGAAATGTTTCTCACAGTACATCGACAAATTCAGCAAAATTACACCGTATCGGGAATGCAATGACGAACGAAATTTACGGACGATCGTCGGTAATGCGTTTCAGCGAATGAATTTGTAATCGCATGAATAAGACGAAATGTGTGATAGCGTACGAAAAAGTGAAACCTCAGTGATGCCGCTCGAAATAACAGGCGAAACCTCGGTGTGCGTTAATGCGTGCATGTATTATACCGAATGCTTAATTAAGCGTATGCTGATGAGAGGATCATTGGAAAGGAAGGATTAATCGGGAGTACACGAAGCAAACAGGATATAGCCATGGGCGGAATAGTATAGCAGTCGACGCATCGACTGATGAGTGAATATGTTCCACTTGTGTGCAGTGGAGCGAATATGTTGATCCGTTCACGAAAATTTGCCTCATATCCGTAGGAAACATGTGCCTTTCGATATAGAAATTTCGCGAAACACTCGGTGAGTGTTTCGCGAAATTGACTATTGAAAAGGAACTACAATTGTGGATTTTAATTTCCGGTATGCAAAACAAATTTTGTAAATCAACAGTACTACCTTGCGCAAAAATATTGATAATACTTTGCGGCAATATATATGCATTTTGTGTATACATGCAGTGATTACAATTCAAAATGCGCAATTGTAAGAGTTCTTCCTGTTTCAAGATTATATATGTATGGAAAATGTAGAATTAAACGGGATAAGCGCGAAAACGCAGAATAAACTTCATTAAACTGTTATCCAACAGGTTTCCGTAATTAAATAGAATCTCGGAAATTAATGATACCTGTGGAACATTAAGGTACGTAAAAGTTGCACGACGATCATTTGTTAGTAGGATTTAAAGCCCTTTCAGAGCAGAGAAAATTAAATGCACCGGTTAGCCTTTGTCCTATAATTACTATTCCGAGACCTAATTATTTTTATGAACCTTTTAGAGTCATTATTATTTTCTGGACAAAGAAACAATATTTTCTCCATCGCCGCTTTTTAGTTTTTTAACCTGGGAAAAATCACCTTGATTTTTTTATCTAAACGTTTATCTGGGATATTTTTATATCCCAATTAAAATCTCTTTTACTCAGAATAAAGATTTGGAACGTAGGTGGTAGTCAATACTGTAACAGAAAACGTAATAAATAATTTCAATATTTAAACAGTTTTATTATGTTTTATTGATAAAAATATTATGAGGACACATTTTACTATACAGGGTGTCTCGAAATTTTTTCCCAAGCGCTCTTGTGATAGAGCGGACTAAACTGAGTCGAAAGTAAGACCATCTCTACCAATTTGCAATTTTTGCAATAGTTAACAAAATATTATTACTAAAAATCACCAAATATTGGTCTTCAATAATTTTTTACTCAAATACTATCAACTTTACAGAAAAACAGCGAGAGACAAAAATTGTTTATTTTCTTCTCATAAAGTTCTGAGAATTTTTAATACCGTATTTTCTCATGTTGATAAAAATAGTTGCCAATAAAAAAATGCAGTACCAATAAGCTGAAAAAATTCTGAAAAAATTGTTAGAGTTCTATAAGAAGAAAATAAACAAGTTTTGTCTCTTGCAGTTTTTCTGTAAAGTTGATAGTATATTTGAGAAAAAAATTATTGAAGACATACAAGGAAATAGATCACTTTTATTTAATGTAATATAAAATTTTCAACACATTTTACACTTTTAATATATATATTACAAAGTATTTATAATCTAACTTTTAATAAACGCAAATAATTTAATTATTAATTTAAAAAGAAAGAAAAAATAAAACGCACTGTTAAATTTAATCTAGAAATGATTGATATGGAATATACAATCGGAATGTCCCGACATTTTTTGCCAGCAAGCGTTACCAATATTCTACCAATATAATATTTAGTAATTAATATCTTGTTAAATATATTCCAAAACTTGTAAAATGATAGAGGACATTTCGACTCAGTTTAGTCTTATCTATCTACACAAAAACGCTTGGCAAAAAATTACGGGACATTCCGATCGTATATTCCATATCAATCATTTCTAGATTAAATTTAACAGTGTGTTTATTCTTTCTTTTTAAATTAATAATTAAATTATTTGTGTTCATTAAAAGTTAAATTATAAATACTTTGTAATTAAAAGTATAAAATGTGTTGAAAATTTTATATTACATTAAATAAAAGTGATCTATCTCGTTGTATGTAAAACTTACAATAGCGTATCGATAGCAATATTGTATCACTCAAGATAGATAGCGTTCTAAGTAGGTTAATTAAATAAATGAAATAATTAAAAGTAAAGAATTAAGTACAAATAAGATTTTCATTTCTCCGTAGCTGAGTCTTTCGCACTTCCCATCCTACCTTTTTTCTCTCCAACGTCTAATTATCTACTTGTTTCCTAAGTGCGAGAAGTCTAACATAATACGATTAAGGAACAAGCCCCTTGACCTTTACTACGATTATATATATGCTTTTAAGAGCCGTCTACTAACGAAGATAGTAAGTCGTAAGCCGTAAGAAATTGCCCAATCACGGTTGAATGTTAGAAAAATAATCGACCAACCGATGAACCGTCTACAATGAGAGTAAAATACTGTGTAGTGAAAAGTAAGCTGTAAAAAATTTACCAATCATAATTAATTATTCTCCTCACATTCGGCAGTAATTAATCAATTTCTTACACCATATTACAGCTTATTACACCATATCAGTAACTTATTACTCCCATCGTAGGCGGCCCTTAATTGATTAATTTCTTATAGCTTACGGCTTACTACATTCACTGTAACGACCCTTTCCTCGCCACTGTGCTTAAATGCTAAATAAAACTCGACGAAATTACCGCCATTACCGGTCATGATCTCCACGCGCGACACTTCCGTTACTCTCGCGGCTGATTGGCTAACGGAAAATTCAAAAAATGACGGTTATGGCGAACATGGCGGAGGACTTACCGTTGCTCCAAGTTGAAAGATAGCAAAAACCTCTTGTCCTCGTAATCCTCGGTGATCCTTTAGCAGATCCCTCGATGATTATCTGAATTATCCCAGTCTCCATCAATGCTCGATCCGGGACGATGCAAAATATAAGCGTACAAATTCCACGCTACTCCGACACAGGTCGTTCCATCAGCCAACGAATTTCAACCGACGCTTACTAATTGCTCTCGTCCATGCCGATTAACGCGCCGAGACTGACGTCGTCCATCACCGGGATTTCAACACTCCGAGGACGCGTAAATGTCAAGGGGCCGAAACAATGGCGATTCGTTCGAAACCGATTCGGCGGCCGACCCGAGCGTATATCGAATAACGTCGATCGCGGATATGCCGTGATGGATCAACCGTCGCGAGATCCATCACGGCATCGACGCTCGTATCGTTCGTCCGAAAACGTAAAACTCGCCCCGAATGAATAAATAACGAGAAGAGAGCGGGGGAAAAGCGAAGCGATCGCGATCGACCGCGATCTAAACGCGACGCGACGCCGAACGGAACTGTAGGGCGCGCGCCTTCCCCCCCGCTTGCCCCCCCCCCCCTGGCGTGACGTAATCGCTCGACCCGCACTCCAAGTTATCGGTTTCCAGGAATTTTGCGCGAGAATTAGACAATTTGTTTATGCTCTGTTCGCCTTTAGTCGGATATAAACCTACGAGCACCGAACGCGAAAGTTTGTTGTTCGGTATTTGTTGCATAAACGTCGCACAAGTTCAATTGCTGTATGAAAACTATGATCTGATCGGTGGCTCGATGAAATATCAAGTAAAGAAACGAATGGTTTAAACATAAACGAGAATGTCCGAACATTCGCGTTCATTTATTTACTATTCACTCGGTATTCGTTCGCTAAGTATATATACTGTCCAGTTTCAACGAGAAAAGTTCTCTGAGGTTTTTTCTTTACTTCGAAGAAATTCCGACACGTGGAAACTTGAAAATTGACTTCCATTGGATGAATCCATTGGATGGATCTACAAAGTTAGCAACATTCTATTAATATAAAGAAAAATAATTACAGAAATATTTTTTAAAGTTCCTTATAAAATAAAGAAATTCTATATTTTTTTATATTAATCCTGAAATTACGTTATGGAAAAAAGGTTACATTAAAACTAGTATATTAAATATTATGGATTCAATGGACCCAGTTAAGGATTGAGAAACTAAAAATGGAAAAATCAACTAAAAGTAATGTGTTTTTTATATTAGATTTCGATTATTATGTTCATATACAGATTAAAAAATGTATTGTTATATATTAATAATGACCTCGTATTAAGTTGAATTGTTTGTTGTTTATAAATTATATTTAATTTTGTTTGACTCGTACCTCCCCCTTTTGTAGTCTTGAAAAATAAACTAACTTTGCAAATCTAACACGATGCCTCCTCTTCTAAAGTACAGAAATAATAAATATTATCACTTTTATGAACAATTCCTGTCAATGCTATTCGAGTTTCAGCATTTATAAATATAATTTAGAAGTGAAATTCTCATAATTTTACCAATTTTTTATACACTTTAAATATTAAAGTATTATGATTCTTGAAAACAAATAATTGATTACACAGGACAAAGAAAATTAAAAAGTAACTCTAATCAAGGTAGATATTTTTCATATAGATTTTTGATTACAAAAAATAATGAAACAAATTATCACATCAGGTTTTAGACGTATTTTGAATTTTAGGATAAAAAATCAGTAACTTATGAAAAAAGAATATAAAATAAATCACAATGTTTACATTTAATGTTTACTAATAAATAAATATAACGTATAAATTATTGTCTTTATTTAGAACGCATAATTTAAACGCAAAAAATATCTAGGAACTAAACATTATCCAAAATAAAACAGCTTTTAGCGTTTTCAATTTAAAACACCTTTCAAAACTAAACATTTTTGTGTTTTCAAATAATATACTTTAAAAAACTGAACACATTTATGTATTTTTAAATAAGACACTTTTTTAGAACTAAACATTTTTTACCGTTTTGCATGCTTGTTTAAAACTAAAATACCTAAATATTTAAAAAACGAAGACAAGAAATAAAACATTTTAATATCTTAAAATTAAACATGGTTTCTTTTATGGATGTGATTATTAATAAAGTAATAAAAATAAGTGAATATTCAATTATATTGATTATTAGCAAAAAATAAAAAAATCGTCTCATAAATTAACAAAACGTTTGGTTGTTAAGGATATATTGCATAGAAGAGCAGGCATTTTTTTATATTTAGCAAAATTACTAAGAACGAATATCGAATTGACACAATCGATTTTTTATTATCAAATTCTGGTAGATAAATTTAAATCTGTAAAAAATTAATAATATACAGTCTGACCTCTGTCAGAGTATAAATTCGTTGTTAAAGCTTTCACAAGTAAGTATTTAAGAATTCTTTTCAAATTTTTTGCGATTTTTAATGAATTAAACGGACCCAAGCAGAACAACAAGTCATTATGATCTGGAGACACGGTAGTGTCTCGGCGCTAAAACAAGAGAAGCGTCATGGCTGTTAAAATGATGTCAAAATGACTCCAAATGATCATTAAAAGCCATTTTTCAATCATTTCCGATTCATTAAAATATTATTTTGATATTATCGTGACTTATTGTTTCGCTTGGGAAGCTACGGTAAATCAAATCACAAACTCAGAGATGCACCAAGGCTTCTCACGTGCGATAGTTTAAACTCGAATTTATGATTTAACATTTCTCGACATTTCGAATTCACAGCTCGTTCCCTAACGTGATCATGTTTCGATGTATCGAATAGTATAAGGCCATTCTGTATTAACCCGATAATTTCAACGCGCGATATTATATTCGGGTCGAACTAATTTGATTTTACTCTTCCCACAATATTGCAATATCGGTAAATGAAACGCGATTCTAACAAGAGACGCGTCTAAATTGAAATAATTTCGTAGGATAATTTCGAGTGGCTCTAAAAGAGCACCGCGAATTGCAAAATTGTAATTTTGGAAATCTTAATTTGTCTCTCATAAGCGATGCAATCCGCGTCTCTCCTCTTTATAAATGAAATACTAGAAATTACACGCCGGACACTTGTGGCTCGCAATTATCTCGGACATGCGGTAAGAGAAAAAGCGAACGTTGGGGTGGTGAAAGGGGGAATGTTGGTTTAATATCGGCGAATTATCGCGGGTGCCGACCACGAGACGCCCGTATAGAATTGGATACCAACGAGATCTCCCCTGCCGATGCTATCCGAATTAAACTAACTCGGATTATTGCGACGGGCATACTTCGTATGATACTCCGCCCCACAAATTGCCAGCAGGATTGCTACCGAGCTTGCTGACGCGAAATCGAATTATTCTCTGAATATCGAGCTCGCGTTATCTGCCTGTTATCTCTCTACTTTTCCTGCCCCCGTAAAATCAATATCTAAAATATCGATACATGAGCTGAAGAACAACGAGACTGATATAGATTTGCTCAATTAAATGTGCGACACAATGGGGAGAGATTAAATCGCGAATGTTAATGTTAACGTAGTTAATAGAACGCGCTTATACGAGGATATGTCGGATTATTATGCATTATGCAGAGCAACCAGTTCAACCCTTTGTGGACCGTCGACCCCATTTGCATACCTTTTTATTTTAAAAAGAATATAAACCCCATTAAATTGCTCGTTCGATTTTTAAAATTTTATTCGAATCTACGATCAAAAATATAAAAGATCCATGGTACGCATTAATGATGTTAATAAATTAATCTTAATTAACGATTTTGTTGAAGTAAATTGATTAATACACGGAGAGAATTTTTCGTTATTTTTTACCGCAAAATTCATTACAAATTTCATCATGTTTGGTAATAAGCTTGGGACAACTTGACAATAATGAAATATTATCAGTAACGATAGATTTTTTGAAATATACAAGAGACTTTTTATAAATGATGTAGTAAAAATTATAATGCAGATTGTAAAATGTTTTGAAGTGTTCTAGCGTAGCTAGAGACACACTCGACAAAGAAAATAACCGATAAATATCGATTACAGTCGATCAATTACTATGTTACATGGTAAAATTATAAGCGACTAAATCAGATTAAAAATATCATGCT
>NW_017299961.1:625281-656284 GCF_001594075.2 Trachymyrmex cornetzi
TATATTCATGACTACTTAGCATCTATTCTTTTAAAATAATAAAGAATCATAAACTGCGTAACATATTTTAAAATGTTGAAATTTTACTATACCCTTTAGCAAAACTAATAAAATATATTACACATCTTATTATGACACATATTAGTAAATTAAAGAAACTCATATACAATTCTTTGAAATACTATGTTGTCCCGCTATATAATGATTTTCAGGCTAAATTCTAAGAAAAAATTGTCTCCGTGTATGAATACATATTTAGAGTGCATTCCACTTGATATTCACAATGCTTACGAGCTTTATTTTTCCTTGTTTAACATTTGATAAGTGACAAGGATGAAGTGATCCCAGTATGATGTAAAAAGAAAGATGTAACATTGCGCGATAGCAGGAAATAATCGATCAAATGTGACCCTAAATGCACTTTCCTGCATATAATAGCATTGCAACAATAAAATAGCCAATCAAATTTGGCCCCAAATTCACTCTCCTAGTCCACGGAACACCTTTTCTTTTTACATCATGAATCCAAGAACATGTAAAAATAATAATAAACATCAAATGGAACGTAGTCTTATCGTTAGTAGATATTTTCTTATCGTATGGCTATTGTAAAATTCCACAAATGGTTTTGGCCTTAAGATTTCGGTGTTCGGAGTGCCTCGATCGAGCTTTATTACATTAATGCACTGTGTTTTATAAATATACATTAATAACAATCCCCACTCTCTAGATATACTTCACGTTGTTAGCGTCGACTACCGGCATGATTCTTTGGGTAGAGAGTCAGTATCTAAAAGGAGACGCTCCTTTACCCGAATCATCCAGCTTTCTGGAATCAGGAACCATGTCACCGAGTAAGTAGATAGTAGATAGCAAGTAGATGGTATTATAGCGAGTTAACAATATCTATTTCTTTCCGCTCCACACAATATTTTCTAGTCTCGATTAAAACAAAAGTTCTCGATCCTCAAGCATGGAATTGTCTATATTTAAGTAGTCAGCTTCGCTTAAACGATATTGTATTGCTTACATTGCTTCAGCGACGATTCAATTCAACGGAATGCTGCTTATCTGCTCCTGCTGCGGCGTGCTGTGCAGCCTCCTTCTTTTGTACGGCTTATACAAGGTAGGGCGAAATTTCGGAGTAACAATCAATGCATAATATATCGTATAACGATATCACTTCTTATTTGTAATTTATTAGAAAAGTACAAGAAATCAATTTTGGAAATGCAGTAGAATTTCGATTGTTTTATTTTCTATTTAAATTAATTTGTTGCATTAGACTGTGTTATTGTATTAGATAGGAAGTTACCTAATATTTAAATTATTATTAAATTTTCGTTCTGCTATTTTATAATCCTGTGATAACCCTTGTAAACATTTCTATCACGTTTTACCGAATAGCTAAATTTGCATCCTATTATTTTGCGCATAATATGAAAACCTACAGTTTATACCTCTATCTTTCTCATAACGTAGAAATTTTAGTGGTATTTTCATATCTATTATATTTGCAACTAAACTCAACTCTCTGTTAGAATGCTGTAGAAAATACTTTCGCTTCCACTTGGCACGTGATAAAACACTATTATCGCTGCTCCCGAATGGATCGTATAAAAGCTACAGGTATGACGCACACGCGTTATTCCCGAGAGATACGTGCCATTAGAACACGTAACACAGAATGGATATTTGAGTAAACAATTCAATATTCATATATTATTTTTAATAAATTTATTAATATTTAGGCTTTTCACGAAAAGCCCAAATAGTTTCCGAAATAGTTTCTAGTTTCTTATCATAAGTTTGATATGTTCTCTTGAATATCAAAATCAGATAATTAATAGAAAGCAATTTTTCTAATTAGCTTCTGGTTTATTTTTATACTTCTGACAACTTTTTGAATAAAATAATTAAACAAATGTTTAAATTTAAAGATCTATTTATAACTTTTATTTATTATGATAAGTGTATTAATGCTTTAAATAATACATAGATGAAAATCTTAATTTTTTTTTAAGTTTTAATCCTGGTACTTTTCTATTGACCAGCGAGATTTTTATGAAATACGTATGTATATATAGATGCTAAGCTGGTCAATATAACGTGCTATGTAGGTAATCCGCTTTGCGTGCACGATATTATTATTATAAGCGATAAAAATTGTAAACTCATGTGGGCAAACCAGAAAAAAAACCGGAACGAGAACATGTCATGAATCTTAATTATTCTGAGTACTTACTTCATACTATATGACGAATATCATTAACAAAACAAGCTGTAGGATTCCCGCGCGAAAGAAACGTGATGTATACATTCATGAATATTAATAACCAGAGAAACATCGATAACGTGATAAAAGCATTTTGCGAGCGTTACAAAGAGTATTTAATTCAACAGAAATAAATATACTTGATGTGTTAGACTCCACGTTGCGTATTATATTACAGAATCATCATTAGTATACAGCACGCTTTGTTTTATTTATTTTATTAAAATATTTATATCGAAAAAAACATATTTAAAACTCTAAAGATTTAATTTAGTGCGCGGCAGTGTGAATAACATAGAATAAATATTCGTGAAAAAATTTTACGTTAATACAATATTACCTACGTTTTTATATATAATACAATTTTATATTAAGCTATATTAATAAAAAAATTTACTTCTCTGTATATACGTAAGTCTTTTTTACAAACTATCACTTATTATAACATAAATAACTTTTCAGGATCACAAGATGTTGCTGATACCATGGATTGTCACAGTCATGACGTGTTGCATCATCGATACAGCACATTCCTTATACATGTTCTTCATCACAGTGAGTTCAGATTGTCACTCACATAGAAAAGATTTCCAAATCCAATACTATTATAGAGTTCGACAGGGATAATCATATTTATTATTAACAGAAGAATATTTTATTCTTAAATGGAAAATTCTTAAAAATCTAAAATAAAATGATTTTGGACATCGATTTCGTGCCAAATACTATGGCGTCGTGTGTTATAACAAATAAAGATTCTAAACATAGGAATATATAAACTTAAATTTATGTGTTACTCCTTATCTCACACACACACAAGATATTAAGTCAATCCTATATTTAATTCTAGAAAAATAGAAATTATTGATCAAATTTTAATATTTTTTATTTTTATATTGCATAAAGTTGCGATAAGATTAAGTACACCAAGAATATCTTTTATCTTGTTATCAGAAATCCTTTACACACTTTAGCGTAATAATAATTAATTTCTCGAGAATACATTTGAGGAACATGAAAGGAAAAGAACTTTTGATTCTCATAAATTATTTTCTTATAAACTATCTTAAATATTTGATATAATGATCCGATTATTACCAGATAATCGATACGAAACTAATACTCCATTACATTCTACGATATATCGTTTAGCAAGTTAATCTTTCTTATAAAACCGGCTCAATGAAAGATCTCTGAAAGTAAAAATTAATTTGAAAGTTTGATAGAAAAGAGGCGTAAGTTCGAAAACAAGAATACGGGAAAAAACTTTCTTCATTTACGCCTACTCTCGAGTATATAATTTTCTGAAAATCAATATCTGTTTTATATATTCAGACTGCATCCCATATTGAATTTATAATTAATCAAACGTCACATTCTATAGAGTTTTAATCACAATAAATTTCTTTTTGAATTCCATCGTAGCATAAAGTTTTTAATAAAATTTTGTGTGATACATAAAATATAATGTTTTATGTATTTTTTTTCTTTTATCTTTCATTCGTTTTTTTTTCATTTCTCTTCCGTTTTTCAATGTTTAGAATTTATGAATGAAATAGCTTGAAAGGCTTTTATATCGCTGTTCTTTATAAGAAAAATATTAAAATTAAACTCGGCAGCCTTTTAAAATAAATCATAAAAAACGTAATCGAAGACAGATGTATATACATAAATATTTTTTTCAAATCTTATGAATTTTTCTTAACACATTTATTTACATGAAATAAAGTTCATGCATGTAATTTCTATAAAATCGGTCTGTTACAGCCTGACTTTAATCCAACGAAACTTATGCTCTACACGCTAAATTTCTTTCTACTTTGTTTAAATGTAAGTATATTCGATTAATCTTGATAAAAGTAAAGAAGGAAATATTATTTTAAATATAAAACACTAATTTTTTCATTTTTTATTAAAAAAGTTTACAAATTACTCTTAACAAAGCATTTTTTGCAAATATTAAAGTTTTATGTTTTCTGTTTTCTGTCTAATTCTTGCAGGTACAAAATTATTCACGATGTGATGGAAAACAATTTCGCGCTATAATCCAGATGTTTTTAAACTGGTTTTATTTGGTTTTGTGAGAAATTTAATTATAACTTTAATACACAAAGTATAAATGTGAAATAATAAGTAAAGACGAGAGATTAATAAACCAACTCTGAAAAAAAAGATGTATCAACAGTATTATCTTAATTGAAAATAATTTTGTTAATTCAATAACATTATTAATAAAATAAGTACTTATGCTCTTGTTTTAATAAAATTTTATTTATTTCATTAATACTGTTATTAAATAAATCAACAAGATTATTTTTAATTAAAATAATGCTGTTGAAATAATATCATTTTCTTTTTAATGTATATAAACCAAATATCACCGTTGGCAAAATTTATGCATTTATGAATTGTATACAATCTCTCTCACGCGTGACTAAGTACAAATATTATTACAGATATACTCGTTGTTATGTGTCATCTCGCAGTATCAAGAATATTCGGCTGGTCGCGGCACCGCTGCACACGACTACGAATACAGGGTCAGTATTCCAAAAGTTACGTAGAAAGAACAATTGGACAAGAGAAAAGTTGAGTGAAATTATTCAGCCATCTCGCTCTGTTTGCAAATATTTTGCCTAATTGCAAGATGTAACCATGGAAGCCACGTGTTGAGATTTGCAAATAACGGATCTAATTGTAAAACGATTCTCGAATTAATCATACAGGTGTTTATGTATATCCCCTATATAATAGCGGATGGTGTAAAAATAAGAAAATAGCGATAACCAAAATCTATGAAAAAATATGAATATTTCCCAAAAGCTAACGATCGAAGGGGACAGCTGTAACAACTATTACGTCAATTACGTGATCAATATCCCAAGGGAATCGTTTGTTAGATTCCTTTATATTTGTAACGTCCCTTTGAAGTGATGTGCGTTGAAGAGATGTGCCGCATTGAATTCTTTTCTCGTATTAAAATTATCACTATATAAACAAAATTTTCCTATAATCTTTACAATTCTCATAAAAAAACATATATATATATTGACTATAATTTGTAAGCCTTTTAACGAGCAGCCTGTATCGTTACTTTGCTAAATCCATGTTATAAAATAACTCTTTTTCATCGTACATCCATTTACATCGTACATCTCATGCAATATCCGTTGAAGGTTCCAGTAGTGAGATATGTAACTCAACCAGCGACTACGACCGCTACCACATCCTGTCTAAGTTCACGAAGAGGTATAACTAATAATGAAACAAAAGCAACACCGACTCAAAGCCCCACAGCGTGTCACAATCCTCTGTTATCGGAGAAAAGTCCTACCGGGAGTCGAGTATCGAGGAAGCACGTCCAGTTTCCAGATAATACATCGTCATCACCGAGTCAGATAGAGAGGCCAGGTGAGCGCGTATGTGCACTTGTGCATGCATATCTTGTTTCGGAAGGAACTAAAAATAGAGTTACAAATCTAGAAACGTGAGAAGAAAGAAGAAACGTTGCCTTTTTGCTATCACAAGTAAAACATCATGCTTGTATACGTATATTTCGCGCGGCACGTGCCGTTTTCATAAATCAACCTGCTAAAACTTGAGTATCAATTTTCACTTGTCACAAAGCTCTCTCTCCTCACTTGTCACTAAAAATTGGAGCTGGAGCGATTTCGTCTCAGCTCGAGTTTTAAAAAAATTATTAAAAGTACAACATATATGAAATATTCTATAAAAAATATCGAGTCCCCGAAATAAAGCTGTCATATCTCAAATATATGTTTCACTATCAGGAAAACAAAAATTAATTATTCCAAAACCTCTCTGGAGGTTTATGTGCTTTAATTAATTTCAAATAATGATAAAAATGTGTATTCAACATTATAAAATGATATCTCGTAAAAATCTATTTTTATGACAAACAATTGTCTTTTCCAAAAAGATTGAATAAACAGAGTTAAAGTAATTTATTGAAATTTGCGTTTTTGTTTATTAAACTTTGCTGCATAAATAACTAAATGGACAGATGAGGGGTTTTAAGGTATTATACATAAATATTTCAGAAACGCCAGTAGCAGAGATTCCAACAAAATGTTCGCCGAAAATTGAGTATAACGCGAGGACCTGGCTGCAACCCAATGATGCTATAACGATCGTGGTTAATCAATCCTTGCCGTCGAGCGACGAGGAACACAATCATTGCTCATGAAAAGATGAATATACTCGAAGCACAATCACATGCAATTGTTAATAGTCTGAATCTATGTATGTGATTGCTGTATGATCTCTGTGAAGTTCCTGTGTTATTATGTAAATATATCGATGGATTTTTTTATTAAAAAACCTACAGATATAACTTTATTTATCTTCATCCACTTTATAATAACGATCACTAACCACACGATAGAAATTTCTATTCCTTTGCTCGATGCATAGATAATCGAAGAAAAAAAATAAAGTTGAAAAAATTTATTAATAAATGCGGAAATGTCAAAAATGGAATTAAAAACAAAGTAGGACCTCGGTATGGAATTTTCAAAAATTTTATCTGATTTGCGAATGATTATTAATATAACGATAAATTGAAATTTAATGTCTTACCTACGATTTCTCGATACAAATAGAAATTCATGGAAACCAGCTTTGTTAGCAAATCGGCTTTTACGAATTGATCAATACTATCTGTCTCCTTGCATGTAAACATCCTCTTTGCCTCTCAATTCAACAAGAGAGTAATAGCTTTCTATTGGGACTCTCAGCGCATCAAATGATACGTGGATTCCGGTAGCCAGATGAAAGCGACCGCAAATAAGCACGGCCTCGCCAAAGAGGTGAAGGTGAAATTTCTCATCGAAAGAAACGGATCTATCGTAGGGGAACTCAATTAAAGTGCCGAATTTGACGACAACCGTCAGCATGGATCCCAAATTGCTGCCGGCGAAATCTCCCCCAAATATATCGACGTAGTTGAATAAGCGATACCCGTAATCAGACCGGATGTAAACCTTCATTTGTACGTATACCTCCTGCGAAACACAGGAAGATAAAGGAATTGAACAAGCCAAATTGATCCTTACCTCGAGCAATTTATCTTTTCAACTTAAACAGATACTACGATCTCTCTCTGTCTTTTGAAAGAGAGAGATTTAACATCATATGGAAGCTTAATATGTATGTATATTATAAGCATATTTATTTTTCTATGCTGCAGTTTAATGTCACATATATCTTTGTAAGTTTAATTCAAAATAAATTTTTATAGAAATTTCATATACTTACGTATCTTAATAAATTTATATTGATTAAATGAAAAATATATAGCATTTTTTATTTTATTCTATTTGTTTCATAACGTTCAGTTTGCGCAATTATATACTATATTTCTAATATTTGGCGATATCAATTGTTTCTCTACAAATCTTCATATAGTGAAACAAGTATAGTTATCCATTATGTCACAAGCTAATTAATATTATAATTAAACAATATTCGAATAATTTTTTTGTTAGAAACACTGTTTCCTTTAATTTTATTACATTTAATTAACTGATTTATCTAATATATTAGCTTATCGAAGGGCTTTGTTCACTAGGAAAAAAGGAAACTATTTTTTGTCGATTAAAGACTATCGCGCTTACAGGTTTGATTGCATACTACAGCAAGATAAAGTTTGTAATTTAAACAGAAAGTTGTGAAACACTTAAAGAAGTCCAAAGAAAAGTAGATTATGCCGTTAAAAGCTAGAGTACAATAGAGTGTAATCTAAATGTACTTTTGTAATGTACTCTCAAACTTCAAGAAATTTTGAAAAGCTTGGAAAAACTTTGAAAGAGAAGAGTATTATGACCTAATGTAAAACTATAATATCACATGAATGTTTTAACTTTCAATGCTTTTACACATCCAACTTATTGTTTTGTAGAAAGTATTCAATTATACCTAGTAAATGTAATAATTATTAAATTATTGACGACGATGTTGCAAAGGCTATTAGCAATTAATTGCTTAGGGCATAGTCGTAAATAATATGGTGTTTTTCTCTACCAGTGATATTCATCATCAATACAGAAATAAAAGCAACCTATCATGGCACCGATATCGAGAGTAAAAATGTTTACCCAAGAGATTCCTTTCAAAGGATTCCGCACAGAACATATGGAAAATGGGTCCCAGCTAATTTAGTTGAATTTGTAATATGTTGTAGTTCTGATCGTCCTGATCAAAAGTCTCCATGGGCACGAAGTAAAATAATGAACAGTTTTTGAGTTATTGTACATCAAACTCTGTCAAAATCGCTGTTTTTCCAGAATTTGATGTACACCCACGGTAATTGATTCTGTCCCTCGGAAATTTTCACAAAATGAGAAGTGAGCACCTTTCTGCATTAATGTTCACAATCCATGCACGATTGATGACGCAACTAAACTTTACGTCCGCTTACAACGACATTCGACGTAAAGACGAAATAGGTCCTTTAAACGCACGAGATGCTCGGGCACCATTTATCAGTAAACGTATGATGATAATGCCCAACCGACATACATATGATAAGTCCATTGACAGCATTCCTAGATATCCTATAAAAATAATTTTAAGAAATTTTGAAGAAGATTTAACATATCAGTAATTTCATAAATTAGATAGAAGAAAAGAGAGATATTCATTACAAATTTGATTCATAAAGATTTTTTATAAAGTATATTTGCAAAGATTTTTCTTTATTCACGAAATCCTTTTAATTTTAAGATATTTTTATTTATAAAGCTAAAGAAACATTTTTATTTAAAATTGAAATAATAAAATTTACATCTGACACACAAGGAACTACTAAATAATTATACACTAATTTTAATAAAACTTATTTAGTAAAAATACTTTCACACAAACTGAAGAATAATGATGTCAATTTTATCGGCAATTATCAATGTTAAAATAATAAAAGCAATATGTGAATAACAATTTGTACATCTAATTAGATATTATACGATTCATTGCGCATTTTGCATAACATGGATATTATTTTTTTTTACAATAACGCACATAACAAATATTTATTAAGAAAATTTGAGAAACGCACATAACAAATATTTGTTAAGAAAATACCACATAAATTTTTTTTATAAACTAGATTTTGTACAATAGCTATAAATTATAAATTAAAGTGCCTTTTCATGCTGACGCTCGACGCTCATTTTCAGCGTCGAAATAAGTCGCGTGATAAAAATTGACGCTTGATATTCATCAATTTCTATCACGTGACTTATTTTGACGCCGAAAATGAGCGTCGAACATAAAAAGACACCTTTATAAATCTGGAGACACGGTAGTGTCTCGGCGCTAAGCCAAGCGCAGCGACATTGCCGTGGTTACTTTATATATTTGACATAGTCAAGGCAAAAAATTTAATATATGTCTCAGTAAAACTCTGTGTGAGAAAGAAAAAATTGTAGAAACAAGTGTAGACTGAAAAAAATATACTAAATCTTAATATATATTTCTTTGAATAGTACTCTGAACATATACTTACAGTAAATAAATATTTACTCAATAAAAAATGATAATTTAAAATTAAATTAATAGCTTTTAGATATATATATATATATATATATATATATATATATAAAATAAATACGAAATTTAGTATTTTTTCAATGTAAACTGACCTCATAAGCTTTCCTCGATTAAAAGGCGAATATTTCGCAAATCAATATTTATCAAATATTGACAGGTGAAAGTACTTCATTCTTGAGTTTTTCTTGTTTCGACGAACCGTGCAATTTCTTTTGTATCTGCTCCAGCGTCCTGCCTTTGGTTTCAGGTACATAGAAAATTGTGAATAAAGTACCAACAAGGCTGCACGAGGTGAATATCCAGAATGGCGTATGCATACCGGCACTTTCGCTTACAACCAGATACAGACTCTCCACGACAAAGGCTGTGGTATGGATCGTCATTATGCCTATCATAACGCCGAGAGCCTTTACGTTCATGGGAAACAATTCGCCGCCCATAGTGAACGGTAACACCCCCAAACCCAGGCTAAACATGACTCTATATAAGATCACGCCAATGGCGGGCAACCATATTATATTGCTGGTGTCTATGTGATGGTACTGAAGATGAAAGTATATCGCAACCATAGCGGTAGAGCATGCAGAACCGATGGTGGAGATCATCAGCCATGACTTCCTGCCGCTACAATCGGTGATGAACATGCTGACGATCGCGCAAATTAGTTGCATGACGCCCAATATCATAGTCAAGTATTTACCTTCTAGATTACCATTCATCTCATCAAATATTAATTGAGCGTACTGCATTACGGCTTGAGAACCGCTCAACTGTTGAACTAAGGCAAGGCACAGCAACGTTATTAGGGCTCTGCAATATTATTCGAACAAATTTATCGATTAAATCGTTCTATTATCAAAATGTTTTAAAAGTTTGTTATAACTCTAAACACTGTATGTATATGTATATATATATATATATATATATATATAATGTACAAAAAATCCTAGACCCTTCAAATATCTTGAAAAGTAAGTTAAACATAAAAAATGATTTATACATAATACTTATTTGTAAATCTTTTTAAATCCAATATCTAATTTTTATTCGTGGTAACAAGAAATCTTTGAAAGAGTTTTTGTGATTCGTGAATTAAAATTTTATTAATTTATTTTGATAAAACAACAAACTGAAATTTGACTTCTTACCTGCGATTTCCTGGTATAGATAGGAGTTCACGGATACCAGCTTTATTAGCCAAATCGTCTTTTACAAATTGCTCAATACTGTCTGCCTCCTTGTAAATATCCTCTTTGCCTCTCAACTGAACAAGAGAGTTTATGGCTTTTTGCTTGGTGTTGCAACGCATCAAGTGATATGGGGATTCCGGTAGCCAGATAAAAGTGACCAGAAACAGGCATGGTCCCGCCAAAGAAACGAGGGCGAGATTTCTCACTGAAAGAAATGGACCTATCGTGAACTCGATCAAAATACCGAGTTTCCCAGCGACTGCCAGCACAGATCCCAAATTGCCGCGAATGTCAGCCGGCGAAATCTCGCTCACATACATCGGCGTAGACATAGAAGTGATGCCCGTAGCTAGTCCGGATATAAACCTCGATATGTATAGCTCCTGTGAAACAGAGAAATGACAGAAAAATAAAGAGATTGAACAGACAAAATCGATCATTTACTTCGAGCAACTTTATCTTTCGGATTCAAGAAGATACCATGATCTCTTTTTTAATAGAATAATATTACACAGAAACTTATCATGTATATTTGTTTATATATGAGATAAGCATATATCTTTTTATACATATTTATTTATAAGCTTTGCTTATTTATTTGCTTTTATACAGTTTCCAAAGTTTATAATATCGCTTTTTTATGGACTTAATTAAGAAATTAAAATAGATATATAATAAATACTCATATTATCTAAATATTGTCCAAATGAGAGATATAATAGGTTTTTTTTAAATAGCGTTTAGAGTTTGCGTAATTATATATTTTAAATATATTTATTTTATAATATTAATTGATTCTCTCTTCTCTCTCAAGAAATTTTCCTTACAGTGGAATCGAACGCTGTAACCATTTGTAAATTGCAAGCTAATTATTATTATAATTGTAAAAATAATTTTCAAATAATTTTCGCGTTAGAATTACAGCGAGATAAAGTGTAGAACTGAAAGTCGCGAAATATTCAAAGAGGTTCAAGAAATGTAGATTATATTGTTAAAAAACTATAGAGTGTACCTAAATGTACCTTTAAAATGTTCTTCCAATTTCAAGAAATTTTGAAAAAATTGTGAAAACTTTTCTTGAAAGACTAGAAGAATCACATAATTAGAAATATTCCCAGAAATGAGTAATTAACCAATCTCGAATCAACGCTGATTCAACGTTGATCGACATCAATCGACCAATCCTTTCTAGTTGAATTATGATCCAGTATAGAACTGAAATCTCACAAATATTTAAAAAATTTTAACTTTCAATGTTTTTGTACATCCAACATATCATTTTGTAAAAAGTACTTAGATATACTTAATGAATATTGTATATTAAATTACCCACGATGATGTTGCGAAGACTATTAACAACCAGGCAATTATTGAGGGCACAACCGTAAGTAACATGGTGTTCTTCCTGCCGATGATATTCACAATCAATGCAGAAATAACGCTACCTGCGGCGGCACCAATACTAAGTAAAGCTGTCACCCAAGAGGCTTCTTCTAAGTTTAAACGTATAGGATATTCAGCATCACCACCATGTAGCAATAAAGGCAAAGTTGGCGATGCCCAACCGTTAAATAAGGCCACTGACAGCATACCTAAATTTCCTATTAAAATAACAGGGTTTAAACAAACTTTAATATATATCATATGTTTTATTAATTAGGCAAAAGAAGACAATTTTACAAAGAATTTCAAGCACCCTGATGAAAATAAAAATCAGAGCGTAAGCCGAATATAATGGAAGAGTAACAGAAGCGTAAATAAAACTTCTAGAAGAAAAAAATTGAAACATCTCAAAATGTAAAAGAAGCGTAAATGCTTCTTTTACGTTTATTGTTCTAATTTTCGTCTCCTAGAAGTTCTGTTACTCTCCCATTACATTCGATTTACGCTCCGATTTTTATTTTCATTAATCAAAATTAATCAATTAGCAAACAAATTGAATAGGAATAATTAAACGTATTAAATAAAAATAATTTAAATAAACTTTAATTATGAAAAAACGCTTAATTTATTTTACATAATAATTAAATAAATACTCAACAATTCTGTCGAGATATCTTTTTATTCTGTAATTATCCCAATATATACGTACCTGCTATAACAGCGAGATATAATTTCTTCATGTTTTCACTATTTATACAATCACCTACCGTCGTGTACAAATAATAAATGAATGAATTTGTAACGATGAATACAGTATTCTTATCCAAGTGATGCAGATAATATAATATCAGTTTCATCTAAAGCATTTCAAGAGGTAGATATAAAATTGTAATCGTCAGACGATATGTAAAAAGGAGAACATTAATGTCCTAAAATTTTTTAAACGTCTTGTAATCAGAAAAACACTTTATAACATCTACTTAAAAAAGACATTTTTTAAACACGTATTTTGTCTGAAAATTTGGAAAATTTTTACATAATTTTAATTATCAAATATCGTGTTATGTATAATTCGAATTTATATCTTAAAATTAAATATGTTATGTACGTAGTTAATTGCAAAATACTAATAAAAGCATTATTGTATCTGTATTGACAAAAGCATTATGCAAGATGCTCAAAAAAGGTGGTACCAAACTTTAGGAATACGTAGTAATTGTGAAAACAAACCGAAAAGTCTTAATAAGCAGAAATCCAAAAACCACCCGAGAAAAAATGTTATTTAATGGACATATTATATATATAATTATATAAAATATGTCAATTTTATATATAATTTTACATAATTTTCTATAATTATATATGACATTTTTTCCCGAGCATTTATTTCCGAGTAGCAAAAAATAAATTTCATTACAGCAGATATTCAATATGCTTCTCTCCGTTCATTTGAACACACAATTCGGCACATCTTTTCATTGAAGATCGAACACGTTCAAAGATTCCAAGTTTATCTCGTATTTGTTGACAACAGTATGCAATTTATGTGTCGAACCAGACACCGTCAACGATAACGTGGACGTTCGTGGATGAACTAACATTGACGGTACGGAGAATTAAAAACCGTTATCAATAAGTAATGAGCTTAGAAGCTAATGAAGGACGAGTGTACAAATGTGCAATCGCGTATAAACGTTTATATATTCGAAACGGACGGATTATTCATTATATAAATAGAAAATTCTTTATAACTTGGAAATAAATAGTTCTGCTTATTAAAACTTTTCAGTTTATTTTCACAAGTACTACATATTCCTAAAATTTGGTTACGCTTTTTTTTTAACATCCTGTGTAATATTACTATTTTGGCTTCTTTTTTATCATATTATCTCATCAGAATATTTCATATATCTGTCATAAAAGATTATTGATATAATAGATAAAAAAGATAAACAAACAGCAGCAAAGTATCAACGAAAATAACATAATTAAATTGTAATATTTTTTAGAAATTATTTATTACAATTATATAATAATCTCACATTTATTTTTTAGCGTGAATTATATTTTAATTATAAAATTCAATATTTAATTCTATTAATATTATAGCGCAATTTTAATATTAATAGACATTGATAATAAATAGACCTTTCTTTTCTCTTTTATCTTTATATTATATAATTAATTATTATTTTAATGTTATATAACATTACTTATATCTTTACACAAACACTTCACAGATGACACTGATTTCAATAAATATATAAAACTCTCGACATAGTATTATAAAATCTGTTCGATTTATCAATGTTATAATGTATCTTAATTTATAACATCAACAACATATTATACATGTATATGTATAAATTATCAGCTTATTCTCATAGAATTAGCTATCGTAACTATAAAAAAAAGTTAGCGTAAATGTATTTACTCATTCATGTAACTATTATTTATGTATATATATATATATATATATGTATATATTTGTTTATGTTTCAATAATGTTCGTCAGATCTAATTCCGTTAATTTTTTTATAGGGTTACATAAAAATGAGATTTCTTAAGTTTACTCTACAGCATCATATGTTCCGTTTTACGTCTTTGGTATACTATAGCTTAAAAACTATCCATTACTAAGCCTCTATTACATTTTATGATCTCGAAAGGTTTTTCAATCTTGTTTTCGTCGATAAAACGCAAATATTTTATAAATTAATATTCTTCAAATATTCATCAAGAGAAGATCGACACATTCAAGCATACTTCATTCTCAAATTCTTTTCATTTCGACGGATTATGAAGTTTTCTCTGTATCTGTTCCAACGTCCTGCCTTTAGTTTCAGGTACATAGAAAAACGTGAATATAGCACCAGCAAAACAGCACACGGTAAATATCCAGAACGGCGTGTGCACACCGGCACCTTCACTTATGATCAGATATAAGCTCGTCACGACAAACGCTACGAGTGTCATCGTCATCATGCCTATCATATTGCCGAGGGCCTTCACGTTCATAGAAAACAATTCGCCGGCCATGGTGAATGGTAACACTGACAAACCGAGGCCATACATGACTATGAATAGGATCACGCCTATAGCGGGTAACCACGTTATATTGCTGATATCCACGTGATAGTATTGAAGATGAAAATATGTTGCGACTATGGCAGTGGAGCACGCCGTACCGATAGCGGAAATCGTCAACAATAACTTCCTGCCGCTGCAATCAGTGATGATCATGCAGACAATCGTGCAGACTAGTTGCACGACGCCTAGTACTATAGTCAAGTATTTGCCTTCTAGATTACTGTTCATCTTATCGAAAATTATTTGAGCGTACTGCAACAGGGCTTGAGAGCCACTCAACTGTTGAAATATGACCAGACACACCAATGTTGTTAGAGCTCTGCAAAATTATTCAATCGAATTTATCAGTTAAATCGATCATTAATTCTGTATAATAAAACGATAATTTTAACTTCATTAAAAGTTATTATAACTCCGAGTTTCTTAAAGGTTATTAATACTAAAATTTTTTAAACCAATAATTATCTAATATTTTACTAATATAATCTAATATTTATTTGTAATGCCACGGTAAGAAAACCGAAAGTTTCATATTAGTTCGCGAATAAAACCGCAAACAGTTTGCTAGAAGATTGGCAGTAAATTTAATTAAACTCCCACTGCAGATTCATAGCAATCTGTGTCCGCATTAGTTCAGAATCTATCGACAGAGTCTGTTGACATGTTATATACTAGCAGATTGATGGCAGAAAGCGAGCAGAAACTGCGTGGGTAATAACGGCAGACTGGCAGTAGAAACCGAGCAAGAGCTGCAAATCCTACTCATTTCTGCCGCAAATCCGTTGGCATCCCTACTGAAAAAAACCATGTCACAACGTTACATAATGAAATCATGTAATTAAAATATGTAAATCACGTAAAGGATTGTTCCAAATCAATACATGATTTTTTTAAATGATGTAGTTTGAAAAATCACATGATATTAGAAATAATTTTGTTCATCATGTGATTTTATAGTTATCAAATTTTAAAGAATTAAATGATAGAAATAGAAGAAAAAAGAATATATTATCACGTGACTCTTCAAAATATGTAATTTTAACATCACGTACTGATTTGGAACAATCCGTTACGTGATTTACATGTTTTAATTACATAATTTTATGATGCAACTGTCTAACGTGATTTTTTTCAGTAGGGATATATAGCATGGCAAACAAGCATTAATTATCATATCTCTATTAAAAAAAGATCAAAAGAAACGATAAGAAATAATTCAGTCATTTTCACTCACAGTTACTTATGAATCGGAAGTTAACAAAAGAATATCGTAAATGAAAATTATGAAAGAAAACTATTCGTTATACGATTCGATATCGTTTTCTTTCATAATTGTCCTATTTGTTACATCATCGTTTCTTATCATTTCTTTTCATAGCTCAGAATCGTAGTTGCACAACGAAATCATAAATCCGCAATTTTCATCGTTTCTTTTCATAACTACTTTACATGTTATACTATTAATATTTTCCTTCATAAATAAATAATTATAAATATACGGAAATTTATTGAGTTTTGGTGTTAATATTTCAGATGCTATTATACATATTAACACATTTTTATATTAGAAACTTAAAAAATATCTCTTATTTACTGTCGTCTTCGAACTTAATTTGAGAATTCATATTCAAGAAATCTCATAACGCTGCACTTTTTATTCTATTCTGTATGTGTGATATGTTCTAATTATGAAAAATAGAACTCCGATTCATTTGATGACAAGGCCGCGTAATGCTCGTGTACTACTTCCCATTGTTTAATTTTACGATAAGATGTGTTTTGAATTATGTAACATTCATGCACGATAAATAAAAACCATTTTTAATCGTAATATGATGGGAAAACATCGCAACTTTCGTTGTTGCAATTGTATAATTGATTACAAAATAGTTTCTGTTATAATTTTATAAGATAAATTTTGAATCTATCGTTAATAAATTATTAACAATATATTATAGATTTTCTTTCAAAATTGTAAAAAATAATAAATTTGTAAAAGAATATAAAGTAAGATTTCTATCGTCTTCCAACCGGATTAAATCCGTTTGCAGATAATGATAAAAACGATAACACTTCTTTTGGAATATAAAAAGTGAAACAATATAGATAAATGATAAGATTTTTGGCAGATATTATGTAGATTCCTATCGTTTCCTATCAGTTTTATTTAATGGGGATTTCCGGCAATTCGCCGAGATCATCGGATATATTATACTTCTCAATCATCTGTATGAAGTTTGATATCTGACTGTCAACAGAAATTGATAACATATACTGTTCAAAATTTATCTCTACAATTTTGGCTAAGATTATTGATGCATTATAGGTCTGTTTTTTACTGCTGCACTAGACTGCACTCTCTTTCTCGCTTTCGCCAAATACCAAATATATTCTTTAAATTCCAAAAGTTACTACAGATATACTCGTACACTATTCAACCACAAAAAAGCTAATAATGACAGATCGAAATGTAACGTCTTACCTGCGATTTCCCCGTACAAATAGGAGTTCACGAAAACCAGCTTTATTAGCCAAATCAGCTTTTACAGATTGCTCAATGGTATCTGCCTCCTTATAAACATCCTTTTTGCCTCTTAATTGAACAAGAGAGTTTATAGCTTTCTCCTTGGCGTCGCAGCGTACCAAATAGTACGGAGATTCTGGTAACCAGATAAAAGTGACCACGAACAGACAAGGTGCCGCCAAAGAGATAAGGGCGAGATTTCTCACCGAAAGAAACGGACCTATTGTGAACTCGATCAAAACACCAAGTTTCATAGCGACTATCAGCATGGATCCCAAATAACCGCGAATTTTTGCCGGCGAAATCTCGCCCAAATACATCGGCGTGATTGAAGTATGCATGCCCATAGCCAATCCGGATAAAAACCTCGATATGTATAGATCCTGCGAAACAAATACCTAGTTTACATGCAAGCTACTACACTGAGAAAAAAATATCCTAAATTTCATTAAATATGTAAATAGTACACTGAGAAAAATGGTCTAGTTGGATTAAACAGTAATTCTGGCAGAAAATGGACGAATCAGAATTTTCTGGTTATGTCTATTAGAATTCTAGTTGAGATAACTAGAATTCTGATTAATATAATTATTCTGGTAAAAATAAGAATTCTAGTAGATTTTACCAGAAATATAAATAGTATCAATCAGAATTCCGGTTACCTCAACTAGAATTCTAATAAATTTAACCAGAGAGAGAGAGAGAGAGAAATTTCTGATTCGTCCATTTTCAACCAGAAAATTTTTTCAGTGTACCAACTAAATATTTATTAAACATAAAAATATATATTTCTTTGGTACAAAAAACATTAATTTGATTTAACAATCACTTTTTTTTATTAAGTAAATATTTATTTATTGTAAGTAAATGTTTAGTTGGCAGTATTCAAATAAATATTTATTTTAATTTAGGCTATTTTTTTCTAGTGTAACTTATAAGTCTCTGAACTCGTCATGAATGTAGCAACATTTTTTTATTTCAATGTAATCAAATCTATAAATCACGGTGTATAAGCTTATCTCAAAAGAAGGCTTTGCTAAGAAGGAAAACATTTCTTGTTAATTAAAGATCGAGATTTTAGGTTTGATTTCATATTACAGCGAGATAAAGTCGTAAAAGTGTGTAATTTAAACTGAAAGTCGCAAAATATTCAAAGTGGTCCAAGAAAAATAGATTATGCTGTCAAAAGCCAGAGTTATATATAATTTAAATGTACTTTTAAAATGTGCATATTTCTAAAGTACTTCAAGAAATTATAAATCTTAGAAGAACTTTGTTTGAAAGATAAGAAGAATCAGGATTATGAATATTTACAATTCGATGTAGAATTGATAGCTCACTAATATTTTAAATTTTAATTTTTAATACTTTTATACATTTTCTAAAAAATACTCGGATGTTATACTCAATGAATATAGCTATTACCGATGAAGATGTTGCGAAAGCTATCAACAACCAGCCAATTACCGAAGGCACAGCTGAAAATAGCATAGTGTTCTTTCTGCCGATGATATTCACTGTTAATGCAGAAATAATGCAACCCGGGATGGCACCAAGAGTAAGTAAAGATGTCACCCAAGAGATTTCTTCCAAGTTCAAACGCACGGGATATCCAGCATCATCACCATTTATCAGTAAAGGTGCGGATGGCGATGCCCATCCCATATTTAAACCCGCTGACAACGAACCTAGATTTCCTATCAAAATAAAAGGTTTTGAAGAATTAAGTTTTAATACATCACAAATTTTATTAATTACATAGAAGAGAACAAATTTTTTATTTATAAAGATTCTTTATAGATTTTACTTGAAAAATTATTCTCTATTCGTTAATTTTACTCGTGAAATTCTTTTGATTCTAGAACGTTTATTTCTACATCTAAAGAAATATTTTAATTTAAAGTGGAGATAATAAAATATTAAAATCCGTTTCTGATAAAATTTTACTCAATTTTATCCCAATGGCGTACCTGCTACAGCAGCGAGATATACTTTCTTCATGGTTTTGCTACCACCATGTATCGCGTTTAAATATCAAATGATTGAGTTGTAACGATGAATAAAATTCTCATTTAGATGTAGATAATATCTTATCAGCTTTATCTAAAGAGTTTCAAGAGATTAACGATAGTGTCGCTGAGCGTATCTTAGCGCCGAGACACTACCAGTGTCTCCAGATCACAATTGCCATTAGCAAACGAAATAATAAGCTGCATAAATATTAATGTCCTAATATTTATTAAACATTTTATGAAATTGTCAGGAAAATTATTTTATCATATCTTTAGCTGATATTCATTAATACTGCTCTTTGGCCGAAATTTATAGGCCGGTATTCATAGTCGATCCTTATTTGAGACTGTCTTAAACACAATCTTAAAATATTATGAACTAATCAAAAAACCGTATTAACATCTTAAGATATTACATAAGACAGTCTGGAAATAAAAACGGATTACAAATGTCTTAAGATATTAATGAGGCTCTGTAATTGATTTATGATATCTTAAGACCGTACTTAAGATAATTTTAAATACACAAACCGACAATGGGAATACCGACCTGTGATTACAGAGGTATGTCATTTATGACATCTTAAGACTGTACTTAAAATATATAGTTTCAAATATAAGAACCGACAGTGAATACTAGTCATTATTTTTTATAAAGTCTAAAAGATCATATGTATTATTAATATACATAATCAGGATAAATCAAATATAAACGAGAAATTTTTTTTGGAAATTATTTATTGGACAAGAATAAAAATGTAAAAAAAAAACAAATTATTTTTTTATATAGTACCCTGCTACATTAATATATTTTTGCCAGCGGATAGGCAGTTTGGCGATCCTATTTTCATAAAAAGGAGTAGGTTGTGTCTGCAGTTAATTGCGCAAGAATTCCACTGACATCGAATTCCACGAATCGTATCTTCCCAATTCTTCTTTCAATGGTTCAAACAAATGATAATCGTATAGAAAAATTTATCTCAATTATCATTTGTGTGAGCGTCTAAAAAAATTAGGAAGATTCGAGGATGATTCCAGTATAGAAGAATTCGTGCGCAATTAGCTACAGACACAATCTACTATTTTTAATGAAAACAGGATCGCTAAACTGTCTATCCGCTGGTAAAATTAATGTAGCAGGGAACTATGTAGAAAAATAATTTGTTTCCTTTATATTTTTATTCTCGTCCGATAAATAATAAAAAGAGAATTCTCGTTTATATCTGATCCACCCTCGTATATAACATTATCAGAGTTGGGAAGTAACGTGTTATTACTTATAACGCAGTTATTTATTTGTTATTTTTTTTATAACGATCGTTATCTTTTTCTGTCTTTAACAATAACGGTAATGTTGTTACATTTTTGCAGTAACGATTCAGTCGCTACTTTTATGATTACTTTAATTTTTATTGGATCATATTTCGATATTGCTGGCGTTGAAAGATGTTTCACTTTTGTGTCCCTAGAAATGTACTTCTAGTTTCGTCATCGTTACAACAAATGAGTGAAATACTTAAAATTTTTAAATGCTTGTGTAAGTATACTATATATTTACAATTTAACATTGTATTATATATAATAAACGATTATCATTTGTAACAAATATAATTATAAAATGTTTACTTTCTCATTTTTATATATTTCATAAAAAATATTTTATATTTTATATCTTAGACTCCATTCCGGTAATTACTATTATCAGTGTTGAAAATCTGTAATTTACATTACATATATACTACGGATTTTCAGTACTGGAAGTAAATCTTGAAATATACATGTTTAATAATGACGTTAAAGTTTAAAAACAATATTTAATTTAAATTCGGTAATTGTTGAATTTAACTTCCAATGATTGTTTCTGTCAGATTCGGTCATTTTTTGTGCAAAAACGCATTGAATAAGCCTAATTTTATCAACACCGTATGGGAGCTAAACTCAACAATTTCCCGAAAAGTAACGATTCGTTACTTTTTCAAGTACCGATAACGGTAATGAGTTAATAGAGAGTTTTTGCAATACTGTTTACCTAGATACGGTGAACGCTAAGGTCACGTTATCTTCTTTTTAACAACTAATTAAGAAAAGGACTTTACTTTAAAAACGTGACTTTAGCGTTCACCGTTTCTGGATCCATGTTATTGCAAAAACTTCCTATTTTTAACAAAAATTAACTATAACGGTAACGCGTTATTTTTTTAAGATAACATTTCCAACTCTGATATACATATGTATCTACACACACAGCACACCCGCACGCGCGCAAATAAATATATACACGTATTGTATATACATAGGGTGTCCCAAAATTTTTTACTAAGCGCTCTTGTATAGATAGAGCGGACTAAACTGAGTCGAAAAGTCCTGTACCATTTTGCAATTTTTACAATAGTTATTAACAAGATATTAATTACTAAAAATTACCGAATATTAGTCTTCAATAATTGTTTTCTCAAATACTATCAACTTTACAGAAAAACTACGAGAGATAAAAATTGTTTTCTTCTCATAGAACTTTAAAAATTTTTATGAACTTTTTAGTATTGCATTTTTTTATTGACTATTTTTACCAACAGAGAAAATACGATATTAAAAAATTCTGAAAAAATTCTCAGAACTTTATGAGAAGGAAATAAACAATTTTTGTCTCTCGCTGTTTTTCTGTAAAGTTGATAGTATTTGAGTAAAAAATTATTGAAAATCAATATTCAGCGATTTTTAGTAATTAATATCTTGTTAACTATATTGCGAAAATTGCAAAATGATGCGGACTTTTCGACTCACAAGTTTATAGTCCGTACTATCTGCACACGAGCCCTTTGACAAAACTTACCAGACACCCTGTATATATGTATATGTATATCTCATTACATAAATCAAATCGGTAATTTTAGTAATTGCGCAAAATTATATATGTACATATATGTATATTATGTATATGTATAATTATCTTTACTCTTCTAAGAAATCAATCTTGTGTAATTAAAATTACAAATTAGGTTTATGTAATGATATATGTGTATATGGTGTATATATATGTGTATATATATATATATATATATATGTGTGTGTGTAAAAACAATACAATTACTTTATAACATTTTTAAGAAATTTATTATAATTAATATAAGCTTACATTAATCTTTCAGAGAATTATATTTTAAATAGTGTTAAATATTTATAATATTAGCACAATATTAATATTAGTTGACATTGACAATAAATGAACCTTTATTTTCTCTTTTACAAACATAAATTTAATTATTCCAATGTTATAGAACATTGACTATACTTACTAAAGAGTCAGTCGCGAGTCAGTCGCGAACCGTCGTACTGTAAACATCTCTGTCTGTCGCTCTCTCGGTTTTGGAGTCGTTATTCCGTAATATTTCTGATCCGTTCATCGTTTTCGCTCTTAGTCTGTGTTTCACGCTTCTGTGCTTATAATTTGCACTCGAAATAATTTGTGAATTATTAATTTTTGTGCAGTTTTTGTGTATCTTTCCGTCTTATATATCATTTCGTGTCGTGTAACTCTTGGTCGATATAAAAGTCTTTGACTCCATTATCGAGTAGGATCGATGTAGGGGATTGTATGAGAGCTCTATATGTTATTCTGTACAAATGTGTCTATCTTTTTGATTTCTATTATATATTTCCGTGTAAATTAGGTCACTAATTATTGCAGTACATTGAGTTGCCATCGGCCGTTAATTTTTGATTTTTGTAAGTAATATATGTATAGTTATAATGTACTTCTGCCTTTTGTTTGTTTTTGCGAATGTTTTTTAGTCACCTTTAATTTTTCTTTGTGTTATTGGCAATTTAATAAGTACTTAACACAAGGACTAAATATACCGTTGTATTTAAATATTCATCTGTACAAGCGTTAAATATGAGTCCGCCGGTGTGTTTCAAATGCAAGAGATTTTTACCGCGTGCAACGCGCCTCTGCACATTTTGCGGATCTGATAACAATTGTCATGTTTCTGATTGCACGGACTCTTTGCCTGGTTCTGCGGCTTCTCCTCCGAGGATGGTGGGGTCTCTTGAGGTCCCTGTTTCTCCATCCGTTACCGGTTTACGTTCTTCTCCGGTGTCTGACTCGACGGACTCGTCCATCGCGGCTCCTGGGGTCGCTGTGTCACCGACTGACCTGGTAGCGGCACTTGCATCTCTCTCAACGGTTTTGTCATACAATGAGTTTAAAAAATTAATATTGTGTCAATTCGACAGTAAAAAGTTATCACAGATTTACGGAGAGTTTGGAATATCGCGCAGTATCCTTATAATTAAAATATAAACTATTTATAAAATAACAAATATATTCTTCCAACTTTTGTAATTCTGAAGCATAAAGAACTTTTATTTTGCTATAATTTTTAAATGACCGCATCATATATAAGTATAATATTGTATGTCCAACTGTTATTTTAAAAAACAGACTCTTCATTAATTAGCAAAGGTTGACAACTTTGAGGGTAAGTGATAAAAGTCGAGTTGATAAATAAAAGCTCGTTGTGGCACATTTAGACAAACATCGCATATGTTATATTATAATAAAAAGACGTATATACTTATACATATATATATATACACATGCCTATTAATTACACTAATTTTATTTTATAAGTTACGTTCTTTACGATAAGGTGCGTTCAATAAGCTTACAAGCGATTGCAACGTAACAATTATAACAATATTAAATCAGGTAATATGTGTTGTACTTAGTAAATACTGTTTTGTAATAACACAACACATGTACAAAGAACCACAGCCGATGATCGTATCTCATTTTTTTCTTAATATTTTCGTAACAACACTGGTAACTCACACAAGCACTCCGCGAATGATACTTCTTTAATAAATATGTAAAATTCACGACATAGTACTATAAAATCCATTCAAGTTATTAATTTTCAAGTTAACGATGTCACGATATTTTTATTTATTGACATCACAACATGTTCTATATAGTATATGTATAATTAACTAGTTTATTCTTAAAGAATTTGTGTTACTTAACTATCGAGAGTAATTTATTTTTATACAGAATTCATAAATAGATTATTATAAGTTCACATACAAAATTTCACAAAATTTTACCGACATAAAGTGTCAGGATTATTATATCTATTGATAAAGTATACGTACTAAAAAATTTTTATCAGTAGAATTTTGTAATATTTTGTAGTAGAGTGAGGCACTTGTTATTTGCTCACCCTTGATTTCTAATTTGAAATTTCTAACAAAATAATTCATAAATAATTCAAATAAAACGAGGTATCTTCAAAAAAACAAAAGATCAACATTTTCAGAAACTTTTTTTTCATTATACAAATAGTACTTCAAATGCTTGCTGAACAACTTTTTCCAAATGTACTAAATAAATAAAGACGAATATTACATAAAGAAAAATATAATATTACATCATATAAATAATGTAAAAAATTAGTGTACTAATAAAATTATAATTGTGCTTTGAAAATGTTTAATATACTTGCTGAGGTAAAATGAGAAATGTTATATATTTAAGGAAATATAATTTAGTAGTGTTCACACACGCTCATACAGCAGGAGACACGGTAGTGCCTCGACGCTAAGCCAAGTGCAGCGACACTATCGTTTCTTTACGCGGGACCGTAAGTTGCGATCGAGATTATTGGATTTCAATAACGGCTGAACTAATCAAGTACACACGCACACACGCGCGCGTTCACATAATTACTATAAAATTTTATAAAAGTGTGATGAGAAAAATAAAACTTGAGATATTCCAGTATATAATTCTCCTTAATGACGCATAAATTTTAAAATAATCAAACTAATTTGAAAAGATACTGAACACATTATAATAAATTACCAGTATCTAATAAATAAAAATACCAGTTTATTTTATAGCTTAATACGTATTTCATGTTTCGTATATACCATATATGTATGAACCTATTTGTTCATTCGTGTAATTACCACTCACATATATATTTGTTACGTTTTATGTACATATCCGTTTTGCACAGATTCAAGTCCCGATTATCATTGCACTCTGCACTGTTTTGCATAGCTTCCATAACTATTTTTCAGACAACGTAACTGTCGTCGAGTTAAAATAGTGATGTACATGTATAGTGATATATGTATATTCCATTTGGTAAATGTAAGATGTAAAATCTAATATCCTTAATGAAATTTTCTACAGCGATACGATATGGTATAGAACCATAAAACGCACTTTTTTCAGATTATATATGATGTGATTGGGTGATTCTTTAATGTATACATATATATATATAAAATACTTAGAACACACACAAATACAAAGTGGTTTGCAATTGGCAAGATTATCGCGGTTTGTGTGTAACAGATTCTTTCTTTCAATAAAGAAAACGATTCGCCGGAACGTCGATTGCACCGCGACAACTACTGGGTGGCGGATTATCATCATCGGTATTGTTATGCTGTCTCAAAGGTTTTGTCGGAAGTTGACTACGCTGTGACGCTATCGCTCGACGTCTGAGCTCCTCTATATAATCTGTAGTGTCATTCGCTACTAATTCCTGTAAACGTTTACTTAAAGTTGACAATTCGGGCTTATCATCTTCATAGATCCCATCATGAGCTCCCGACTTTTCGTAGAACAATATATAGGGTGTATCAGGAGGTTTCAAGCTCTTGAAGTCCTCAAACGTGGTTTGGGTTACAAAACTGTCATTAAATTTATACCAATTCTGCTTGGAATCACAAGCATACGTGAAATAGTGTCCATAATCCATACTATATCCAGAATGCACAACGGCAGCATACAAGTGATACGTTTCGGCTATGGTATATGGTATCGCCGATACTGGCAACTGTATAGTATCATTATATACTACTTTATGCCGAAGTTTTGTCCTTAATCGAGAATCAAAATCATATCGAAAGTGTTTCAGCGTTAGAATCAAATGCGCGGGTGCTTGTAAGATTGTAATGATCCTCTGCGCGTCGCATAATTTCGTACACTTGTCGCATCGATACTTGTTCTCTCCCGTAAGTTTCTCCGGTGTGAGATAATAGTTAATGAGATCTTGAACGGAAACTTCTTGGTTCTCCTGTATCTCTTCAGGAAAACACAACTGCAGGTCGCGAAATTTGTCTGTATTGCGAGAGCTAGTGTCACATTGTGCACATTGATAAGTGATCTGACACTCTCCACCTAGTACTCTATGTACAAGAGACGTGTAAGTGCCTGTTTCTTCACCGCCTACGGATTGTATACCGCTGTCGGTTGAATCCGAATGAGAATCGCTAAGCCGTTGTCCTAGTTCTTCACCTGTTACAAAAACATTCAAAATATTCAATACAAAATGTATCATCTAACTGTTTTGTAAATATAAACAGTAAAATTGGGAGATTTCGAGAGCATGTTTATAATTTATTCAATCATATATAAACAAAAGTTACCTCGTGTAAAATCCGCCAATGATTGTGTTTTTCTTTGTAAAGCCAAGCCTTCTGTTAAATCTTCTTCAGTTGTCCATCGTTTAATACTACTTTTTGTTGGCTCCATCGGCAATGTTACGTCATCTTCTTGCTTTTCAATTTTACATTTAAGAGTTGCTGCGCTATCATTCCCTCCACAGTTTGAATTGGCAGATTTTTCTTGCTCGTGCAGGACATCCAGAAGATGACTATAAAAAAAGTTATATTAATAGTTAAATTTTTATATATAAATAGAAAGAGAATAAATATAAATTTGACTGTTTTATTTATAAATTTTACTAATATATCTAATTTTCATTTATTTATTGATGTAACAAATAGAATTTTTCAATTATAAAAATTTCAAAATGATATGAACAAAACAAAATACTAACCAGAGAAATTCTGAGCTGTCCTGTTGCTGTCCAGGCAAAAAATACGTTGGCCGCGACGCTCGTAATATCTCAGTCGGTGCCAAACATATTCTCTTAGAATATAATAGCAATGCAAACAAATTTTGAAGTCTCTCCAGCAAGGGTGTTTTACCCGATTCATTTAAAGAACGATAGTTCAATACTTCTTGGCAGAATTGTCTGGTCATTAATAAGGCTTGTAGTACACTATTCATGTAGCAAGTATTTCCCAGATTGGATAGTCCAACTTTTCCAGACAATGGCCTTTCTGGTTCCACGATTGGTTCAAACTCTTTTGTCTCGTCTATCCACACTGGCTCTCTGCAGAGTTCTTTGACAACATGCATTCGTGGTAGTACGGGATAAGGATAATTCTCTGTATTTCCACATGGCATACAAGTAGAAAATCTCTTGCTGTAGACTTTCATGATGTCGACCAAATTCTGTATGCACTCTTTACTGGAATCTGAATCTTCCTTCATCAGATCTTTTATCAACGCTGGTATTCTTTTAACTACATTCTGAACAAACGACATTGAACTTTGCCTCTTCAAGATGTAAAATATAATGTTGGAAGCATTTTGACGTATTACCGGTACTAGCAACACGCTGCACATTAACACTAGTATATCTATCGACGATTCTGTAAGTTCAAGAAGAGTAGAATACTTTTGTTGTTTCTCTAAACCACGTATGAATTCCATAATCCAAACACTCAGTCGATCTTCAAGCCATTTCGGTAACCAATTGCACAGAACTTTTAAGGCTTGTATCAATTGATGATCGGTATGGGACTGAGATAAGATCCAGTCTACCGCCTGTGGAATAACGGAAGCTTCCACAAGCTGTAATATGGTAGCGAGTCCCGGGCCTGGCTCCTGCTTTCTGTTTGTGTCAGATATAATATTGTACAAAGTTTGGAGACAAGTAAACATTAGAATGTCACGCTCGCCGTTCTTTATGTTTGAACACAACCCCTTGAGAAAATGCTGGATCTTAGTAGTGTTGTCATAAAACTCTGATATTTTTTTCGGCTCCAAGGGCATTTGAAAGGAAGACAGACTTGTGACTATCGCCTCACAGAGCTTCGTGTGATTCGCCGACCGGGGCAGGTATGCCCTGTGCTCCACCAATGTGTTGAGAAGCTCAGTCAGGTGCGACATGTCGTCGATGTCCGTGTTCTGTAACAGCAGGGCGACGTCGTTCGAAATGGGATTGATATTGAAACGTTTCTCCGTGATATGTCCCGACATCCAGGCCATGATTTTCGGCACCTCCGACACGTTCGCTATCTTACCCCGAAGGATATCCCTCAGGGTATCCTCGCAATCGATTAGCTGGCCGAATTCACGATCCTGCAGATTCTGCAGCATCAGCCAGCCGTCACTAACGGCTGGAGATGTCGTTCTTCAGTACGTGCTCGGTATCCATCTCGTCAGGTCGATCGCACTCGAATTTTTGTCGCGACTTATCCTAGCTTAGAATTATTTAAGACGGGATAATTAACCTTCAATCGACGATGAGTCTCGGGAAAATCAAAATTACATATCCCATGGTGATGAAAAAGCGTAAAGAAGGAAAAAAAAGAACAAGTACTACGGCATGAATCATGTGCTACTCGAGATAATAGTCTGATGGAATGGGAAGATGCATTGCAATTTATGACCTCCATGCCTCCGAACATCGACTAGGGAATAAAGCGATTTGTATTTATTGCATGCTTTTTAGTGCAAATGGTGCAATTGAGTGCAAATTGGTTTACATATTTTCAGCGTTAATATTGTTAATAAATAATTTAATCCTTTTTCTAAGATTATCATGACAATAAAGAATATATAATTAAAAGAGTAAAATTATTTATTAACACTTCGGTTTGTATCGAATTGCACTCAGAGTGCAAATCTTAATACGTAAAAAATTTCAAATGGCAAAGTATGAAATATAACAAAATAAGAGGGAAAATTTGCAAAAATTCTTAAAAATAAATAATAAAACTAGGATAACGTACAAAAATGATTAAAAGAAAAGGCCGCAAATATACAGACTATTGAAAAACGCTATAGTCTTAAAAATGTCACGAACCAATTAGAGAGCTGTATTAGCATCTTAAAACATTACTTAAGACGGTCTTGAAATAAGAACGAACTTATGGACCGGTGTATTCATAGTAGGTTTTTATTTTAAGACTATCTTGAATAATTTCTTATATCGCTAATGCAGCCTCTTCTGATTGGTTCATGACATCTTAAGACTACTTAAGACGGTCTCAAATATTAAGATCCGACTATGAATACCGGCCATAAATACCGGTCTACATCTATTGTGTTTCAGGAAAAACATCCGAGTTAAATAAATTAAGAAATAAATATATAAAAATAATAAATTTCGCAAATAAATATGCAATCTATTTATATAAATAAGGGCGGTATTCATTATCAGTTTTTATTTTAAGACCATGATTGGTACACAACATCTTAAGATAGCACTTGAGAATTGAGATGGTCCTAAATGTAACATCCCACTACGAACGCCGACCCTAGGAATTTTTTAAACGTCCAATAAGAGAACTCGCTTCGTGGGGACAAAGATGTCGCCACTCGCCATTGAAATTTCCTAGTCGGTATTTGTTGAGGAACAGCGACGGTTGGCCGCGTTGGCGACGACGCGAGTCCGAGAGTTTCGTGTCCGAGCTCCTGTCCGGCATGGAGCGCGAGGGAGCGCGTCCAAGAATAGCGTGTAGCACGCGAATCTAAGCCGTTCCGTAAATGAGTGCCTAGCAGAGGTGGTGTTCGAGCGAAGGCGATCGTGCACGACCGCTCCCTCCGGGTAACCTCGTTAAGGCGTGAGACTCCGGCGCGATCGACAATAACACTCGGACGGGGAACACGGGCTCCGGGTGTGCTCCGCTCTCTCATATATATGGAGCAGAATCGCGGGAAACGCCTGTTTCACGTGCCGTATCGCGCGCAGTGAAACGCGAGTGTATGTGTGCGTGCGTACGTGCGTCGTGCGTGCTCACGTAGCGCAGTCGCCGCCACCGCCGTCGTCATCGTCGTAATCGTCTTCGCCTTCGTCGCCGTCGCCGC
>NW_017299961.1:656680-680886 GCF_001594075.2 Trachymyrmex cornetzi
CCGCCGCCGTCGTCGGGGCAATGTCTCTCGAGACACGTTCGAGCTCGGCCCTGTTCAAGCGAGCCGAACAGCTCAAGCGTTGGGAGCAGTCCGAGACGAATCGCGAGCCCACGCAACCCCGCCAAGTCGCGCGCAAGATCAAATTCTCCGCCGATATCGTCTTCCTGGCGGCGTGCGCGGCCAGCGACAAGGAGGAGGTCGTGCGTCTGCTGCAGAGGGGAGCGGACATCAACACTGGAAACGTCGACGGTCTCACCGCGCTGCACCAGGTACTTAAGGGTGGCGAGTCATCCAGGACGCGGGCGCTTCTCCCTGGACGCGCGTCTCGTTGGCATCCCTCCGGCATCTCGCTGAGATTTTGACAGCTCTTTCAAGTCTTCCCCTCCTCCTCCTCCTCTTCCTCTTCTCCGGAAAGCGTTCTGCCACTTCTGCCTTCCTCCCAACGTCTTCTTTCCTTTTTCCTCCTTCCCCTCCCTCCCGCGTAAACGTAATTCTGCAAGATGGCTTCTACGAACTCCAGCTGTCTAACGCCCGTTTCTATCAATGTAGATTAACTTCAACTCATGACTACAACAATGGGCTATTTGGACCTCAAGTGAATATTTTTAGATGATTGTATAATCTATACGATTGATATTATAAAGTTCTAAATTGTGGGTAAACAAAACTTTGAACCTTTCTTTATCAATTGCTGTATAACGGAGATTTACTTCTATTCTGTACTTTAAACAAGATTATAACTTTAGAATTTAGATATAGTTTTCATAGCTGTAGTTGAGGGTTGATCTTGATTTTTACTTATCTTTATCTATTATAGTTCTAAGATCCCGTTCCATCAATGTAAGATTAACTGTAATCTCTGTTTAATTTACTGTTTATGTTTTTTTAATTCTTATGATGAGAAAAAGATAAGAGTAAATTGAACTGAGATTAAAGTTAATCTTATATTGGTGGAACTGGGTCCAAGAATTAGGCAAGGATGAACAATAAATTAAACCGAAATTAAAGTCTATTTCAAACAATGTAGATCAACTCTAATCTTGGTTTAATTTACTCCTTTTTAGTCTCAAGAATGTGAAAAGGACGAAGAGTGAATTAAACCGAAATTAAAGTTAATTTATATTTATAGAGATGGGTAATTAAAGTTAATCTACATAGAAACAAGTATAATTCGCAACATTAAAAAATTATCCGCGGGGGTGTGTTTGCAATTGTTGTCATTCGATTCAACGCCGGTGTCAAAGGAAACAGGTCTCTCTCTCTCTCTCTCTCTCTCTCTCTCTCTCTCCCCTCTTTTTCTCTATCTCTTTTTCCCTCCTGGAATCCCGTCAAGAGACCGTCACGCTGATCGCAAACGCAACGTCTGCTTTCAACCGTTAATTACTATGTTATATGTATTAGTGAGGAGATTACTTTAGGTAATATCTCGCTTGTGTAACCGAAATGCTAATTTTATTGCAAGATGTTTTGACGTGCCGCGTTTAGCTGCCGTGACTTGAATATATATTCACGCAATCGGAATAAACCTGGAAATATGATTTTTTTTCTTGTACTAGATCTTTTTTTTAAATATGTATTTAATAATTGTGTTTGCACTTTATTTTGAAGTGCAACATTGTAACATGCTATTTGATCGTCAATTATTTTATTGGCACTCGTCAGAATTCCGATCGTTACTCATTTTTCTTCTGTTCAGTTCTATCAATGTATTGTAGATTACTCTTTAATCTCTGTTTAACTTACTTTTATCTTCTCCTATCTTTAAGAATTAGAAAAAGATAAAGAGTAAATTAAACCGAGATTAAAATCGATTATTGGTAGAAATGAGCCTGATAGAGGAAATGTATGAAGTACACAAATGTTATATATATCAAGTTTTGTTAGATTTTAAAAGATCCAAGCATCATCAAAAATATTTACAGAAGTAAAAAAGAAATCAGAATTTTGTATACAAAATGTACTCTAAGAATAGATTAAACTTTTTTTTTAAAATCTGTTTATTCTCTAAAAATTTATTTAATTACATTAAAAGTAGTATGCTATTCTCAGAAATTTTTTTTTCCGTTTTACATTGTCTGACAAGACAGCTGCAGTTCATAAATCTTTAATTTGAAAAGTTAATTGCTATTATTAATGAACAATGTTTTAGTGTTCTTATCTCATCCTTTTATTAAAATATTATTTACGTTTGTTTGTTAAAATATATTGTTTATTTTATAACATAGTTTATATCTTCCTTTACAAAGCATGCTGGATTATGAAAATGTTGGATTATGAAATAATAGCTGAGACCAACATATTTCGATATTATTTTAAAAAATGGATGTATGTAATTGTGTGTATAAAACAGTCTAATTTAATTTATTATGTATTGAATAATTGGTTGCATGATTGTTTTATATTTATTTAATAATTTAAAAAACTTGTAATGTCAATTTATATTTTGTAATAGCTCTTTAATTGCCATATTATCTTTTAGTTAATTGTAAGTTCTAGTTGTTAAAAACATTAGGAGATTGAAATTAAAACTTTATCGTGAAAAAAATAATTAATTCAACATGCTGATATTTAAAGAATTTGTAGTTATAACATCATTTTGAGCATGCTTAGAAATTATAGAGCAATTTTCTTGTCACACTGGCAACAACTTTTTTTCGCGAGTGGTAAGCTTTTACGAGCAATCTATTTCTGGGTGTTTCCGAAAGCGGACGCAACTGGGTAATCCGGGACACCGTACATACATATATACCATAACGGTTATTACAGTACTAAGTAACTAATGAGGATATAATTAATGAGACGAAGAGGTCGGTTGGTGTGTAAGAGTCCCTGATGCGGAGAAAAATGGAAATAATTATATTCTGCTAAAAAAAATAATTATTTAAATAAGCAAATCTTGCGGATCATAAAAAATTATAATGCGCGATATTTAAAAAAATGTAAAATTACAATTATAAAAAATAATAATAACAGTGTATCTGTTTTATATATTTTTAAAATTATATTTCTTAATGCACATTTGCCAGTTAAATTAATTAACAACCATTAACGATTTCGAAGCTTGAGAAAACTGTAAAAATGTAGCGCGATATTATCATATAAATGTAAGGAGATATTTGCTGTATAGTAATAGCGGTAGAGAGTCTTATACAAGTCTTATTAAATAGAATAACATTTTCCATAACGTGAAGCGATATTTATGGCTGTTATTTAAGCGAGAAGGAAGGAAGTTAAGGCATTTCATGGATTTGCGAAAATAGAATGTGAAAATACATCAGGCATCAAATGCTATTTATAGCTCTCTGTTAGAAGTCACAGGCTGCAGCATCTGTGTTCAGTTTAAATTCTCTGTCTAGCAATGTTGTAACATGTACTACCTAACTTTTTTTTCATTTTGATAATATCAAAGTTATGAAAATTTGCACACGTTGAACGACGTAAATAAACGATAATTCGTACTTTTACCGTTTGTTTAATCTATTATGAAAAGATTACTGGGCGTTAAATATCTACAAAGATTCTGATTAAACGATAAATATGTTTTTCTCTATGTTTTATTTTATGATGCTATTTGGAAATATGTTGGAAATTAATTCCTTCAAAGTCTTACGTGATATAAATTTACTACATATCTTATAATAAAACATTCTATATATAATGTCATATAGAGATATTGTTTCCATTTAAGGGGTTTCTCAAAAAGTAATGACGTAATCGAAGCAGCGCATTTATAACATAACGTCGATTTGAGCCTTGGATTGCGACCAGACTTGACTAGACCGAGCAAAATTGGTGGTCTCGATGTCGAGACCTCGAAATACATCTTGCCAATCGCGCACGCTTATTCAACTCTTGTCCAACTTGTGTACTCAGGCACATTGATGTAATCAGCGGACAGCGTATGATATATTATGTTCACATTATATTATTACAACAGGCTTGCATTGATGATGACCTGGATATGGTGGAGTTTTTGGTGGAACAAGGAGCGGATATCAATCGTGGAGATAATGAAGGCTGGACGCCTTTACATGCCACAGCATCTTGTGGATTCATATCTATTGCTAAGTTAGTACAGTTTCTATATCACTTTAAACTATTTTTTTTTTTAGATTTTATATACATAATTTATCAATAAATATGCTAACTATGTGTATTGCAATAAATGGACAATTATGTATTTTATAGATACTTAATAGAACAAGGATGTAATCTGGCAGCAGTAAACAATGACGGTGAACTGGCGCTGGATATTGCAGAAAGCGACGAGATGGAAGACATGCTCCAACAGCATATAAATAAAGCAGGTTTGTATTTATATGTATACCTGCAGGATGTCTGAGGCCTCTCTATTGCGTAAAACTTTTAATTATAGACTTCCGAGGAAAATCAGAGCTGGAAATCGTAATACTGAAATATCTCTGCTGCAATAATTTTACAAACAATTTAACTACGTAAGTGGCAATTAGCCACCGTTTTTCATCATTTCTTTATCCAAATATTAGCTTTATTAAGCTATTAGATGTTATACATAAATCTGTATAAAGTATAAACGTTTCACATGTAAAAAAACATTAAGCACCTAAAATTCAACATCCGGCTAGAAGTTTGCACGCTCAGACACAAATCGTACGTTGGCAAAGATATCCTCTTTCATTGACCCCTTTTCGTGATGTTGATATAATTTTACGTACAATGTACTGAAATACTCTCTTAAGCAATATATATTAAGCATGCATCATTCACACCTTACATGTGTGTAACTACTCGTATAGAAATATTTATTATATGAAACGTTTCTTATGAAGTATAATTGAATTTGCTGATAAAATAAAAGTTAAATATATTTGTGAAATACAGATTATTAAAATAAATTAAGCTAAATTGAGCAAATTATAAATTATCTCGCGCGCGCGCGCGCGCGCACACACACACACACACACAAATATACGAAATTAATTTAATTCAATTTTTTATTAAAAAATTTAATTATATGTGCAGGCATCGATTGTGATCAAGCTAGGAGCGAAGAGGAACGGTCAATGTTAAATGATGCAAAATCTTGGCGGTCAGGTGCACCAGGCAAAGATTCCATGCATCCGAGATCAGGAGCCACGGCACTTCATGTCGCCGCTGCCAAAGGCTACATCAAAGTCATGCAGTAAGACATTATATCTTAATTAAAAATAAGAGATTATTTGATGTTAGATATAAGTAAATGAATATTATAGAAAATTACATCTCTTGTATCGAAAAATACATCTCGAAAATTACATCTTTTGTATTATATGACGCGTAGTGCAATAAAATAAAAATTATTTTAAAAATTGAACAATTTTTTTAATATGTTAAGTGCAGTTTTAGAGAGTTGATTCTTTTTATTGAATTATTTAATATTTCTGTGCAGCATATTACTACAAGCCCGATGCAATGTTGATGCACAGGACTTTGATGGATGGACGCCTTTGCACGGTGCAGCGCATTGGGGTCAACTGGAAGCTTGCAAACTTCTTGTTGAGAACGGCTGTGATATGGATATGAAAAATTACGCCGTAAGAAAATTAATGTTTCTAATAATTATAATTAGACTGTGTATGGATTAAATTAGCTCCAGGCTTTAGATTAATTTAATCTGAACCCAGGCTGGATTTGATTGACAAATGTAATTAATTAATGTTATTCTTGCTTCTTTTCTCATCAGTATCTTGCTTTCAGGATCAAACTGCTTTTGATATTGCTGATGCAGACATCCTCAAAGCTCTTGAAAATTTAAGAGAGCAACAAGCACTTATCAAAGAAAATTCACAAACAAATAACAAGAAGCAATCGTCTATACCAAAGAAACGGTAAGCAACGTGATAATTCTAAATAACAGATTGTAATTGTTATTTTTTCTCTTAATATACTTCTAAATGTTACAGTTTCTCAACGAGTGCTGATAATGCGGTAGCGGCACAAGAATCTATAGAAATCTTTGAAGAAGAAACGCCAAATAAAGTTAAGAAGGTTGAATTAGAGATTCAATCTGATAAAGAAGATTCCAGCACTAGTACAAACAGCGACGTTGGTAAGATTCTGCTTGTATTATTCCTTTCAATATACGATCTAATCCGCACGTTTATATATTTTTTTTTCTAATATGTATATAATTTTCGGACTTAATTTTTTCTTTTTTCTTTTTTTTTTTTTAAGAGATGATTTTTAAGAGATGATACATTGATATGAAATAACTATCTACTCTGCAACTTCCATGTTTATCTTTTATGTGAAGAAAAAGGAAAGAGTATAATTATGTTTTGCAAACTATTTTCTCACAAATCTGTATCCTATTGTCCACTTTTGCGAATCTAATTTATGTTACCGTTAACTGTAATGTGTATTTCTTATAACATTGCTGCATGGACAGAAGCAACACGTGAAACACACATGGAAGAGAGTGATGGTGAAGGTGAATCTGAGACTAGCTCAGAATCACACTCTTCCACTTTCTCCAATCAATCTGATAAGTCTAACCACGCGACATGTCTTACAGATGACGGTAAGTTTGATCTGTAAGACTGTTTTTCTCTCTCTCTTTTTTTTTTGGTTGATACAAATTATTGCTTATTATTGCATGTATACTATATAAAAATTTTGTGACAAAATATCTCTCTTAAATAAAACTTACTGGATTGGTTATTGCTTTAAAGAGTGTGGACTTTAAATACTTCTTTTATAAAATTAATAGTTGCAGTAAAGTGTTCGTTCAATTATTTTACAGAAAAGAAAAATAGAGTAAACAAAGATGAAAGTGCATCCCATAGTCCAATATCTCCAGTTGAAACTAATAAAGTTCCTAATCAGGTAAGACATCTGTTTTTGAATCATGAATCATCTTTTTATATATGTATATATATGTATATATATATATATATATTTCATATTCTTGAAAAATTTTATATAACTAGCTTTATTGCTTATTTATCCGATTTTTCTTTCTTAAGGCTCCAATATTGCCTCCAAAACAACAGACTGATAATAATGAGGACGGTGTTGTACCATCTTGGAGACGTTCAGGTTCCTTCCGAAATAGAATGCAAAGTACTGAAACTACTAATTCTGCATCTACAAGTATGTTCATTGAATGATGCGCCGATTATATTTCACGAATTTTCCTGTTAAATTATTAATAAACTTACATAATTATTTCACAGAACTTGAAGATAAGGATAACAATATTAAAATACCAACAACACCAAACAAAGTTAGTGGAGAACCCGATGTGGTATTAAGAAGAACGCATAGTTTCGAGACAGATGAGAAGTAAGTTTAGTTAAGTCTCTGCTTCATGCATTATATATTATTCTTTTTTTATATATTACAAGTTCGCAGCTTTATATTTGTAGCAATATCGTGTCTTTATTTTTTAATGATTTAGGCAGATATTTAATGCTATTAACAGCGGTGCTACGTTCCAACTAAGATATTGTATAATATGCATACTCTATGTGTCCGCATTAATTATGAGTCTTAGCGTTTCATATTTGTAACGTATGTCCCTATACTATTATGATAATTAGTGTAGAGATATGCATGGCACGGTAATGCATGTGATGCAGGTTTTATGAGCAGTATTTGGCATTACGTGCCCGCATCAAGGCGTTCTCGTGCCCTACCCTCCATCGCTGCAATGCAGCTACTCCTACTCACACCAATGCTACGACTCGCTCTGCATCTCTACGCGAAACACACAGGTATATGCCGCATGCCTCTAATGTTACAGCTTTTACTTGTACAATACCAATTGTAATTATGTTAATTCAATAATTCTACCCAACTTGTTTACCATGATTATACTGTATAATATGTAGACTGCTGCGAAAGTATATATTATTTGCATTATTTGAAAGTGTGTGAGAATGTAGCAGATGTGATTTTAATGTTTTTTTTTTATACATTCTATACTAATGAGCTTTTAATGTCGCTTGCTATTTATTAGCCTAGCTTGAAACTTTAAAAAGCTTTAAATTAAATCACATGATAGTGCTAATCAGATCAAAAGATATTAATTTTTAATAAATTCAAAATTAGTTTATGAAAATTTACATATGCATATTTTAAAGTAATTCTTTTCTTTAATATTATATTTTCTGTTTTGACGTATCACATGACTGAGACTAAATAAAAAACTCAGAAAATATAGAAATTTATATTCTTACTTGTACTTTTTTTTAAAAATAAACTTTAAAGTATATATAATTAAAACATATTCGAAAAATTCTATTCTAAGATACAAGAGTTATTTTATTTTATCTATGGAAATGTTAATAAATGGAAGATATCATGGTATCTAATACTTCTAAATATGGTAACCTCATTAAAATGCATATTTTTGATAGTTTATTACTTTACAAATTATTCCTTTTTTTTTAAATTATTTACTTTATTCTTACTCTAGAAAGAAAGACGTGAAATTAAATTTGGAATTATCAAGACTGCCACAAGGAAGCAATACACTTTCACCAACATCTGCATCTAAAACATTGGCATCGAGTCTATTGTCATCCATCACAACAACTACCACTGCCACTACAACAACAAGTCCTATTCCAGTCAATCAAATTCGCAGGTAAAGAAATTTTTATACTAAGGATCTACACTTATATTATTAAATATTGTCTAAATGTTAGAAATGACATTTTTCAATCTATTTTACATCAAATTATAAATGGACTGCAGTATTTCACTGTCTTACGAAATGTAAAAGATACTGGCCGCAAAATTTTTAATTATCTTTCTACAATATCTCCAAGTTTAATTAAAATCGAATCCTTACACGTAATATTTTTGTGCATATATATGTTATTTAACTTCACATTTTTCTACATGAAGTAAATGTTCTAAACACTTTAACTATTTTACGTAAAACTAAAAATGTTAATGCTTATATCTTTACTTTTGTTATATAATTAATACTGTGTAAATGTTTGAGTTTTTCTAAAGCGAGTTTTTTAAGGATAGAGGCACTTATTTGCGTCATTAAAATACATTATCACATATACACACAATCGACAAACATATATTTACATTCTGTATTGTGCGTTATAATTAATGTGGCTGGGTAGTGTTCAACCAGTGGAAGCTGCATCTACAGTTGTATCGAATACAAATAATGCAGTAGCAACTGCTCCTGGAACTCCTACTACACCAGGAGGGAGCAAGCTAAGTCCAGGAAATCTCTTCAAGAATTTCTTCAAGTGGGTACTCACTGCTCGGAAGATCCTCCTGAAATATTATGACTTTTGCATATATCAAATATTTACGTATTAATTACGTTAATTTGTTGGCAGTAGCATGGAAGTTTGCTTTTTGTAGTGTGATTATTCATTGCCTAAATACTACCTGTTAGTAGTTGGCAAATAAACACACTGCCACACACAAATACGTTTTATTTGATTTGTTTTGTTAAATATACTTTATGATATTTTCAATATAATTCATTGTAACAAAATTTGATATTCTGTGAAAATAATATATCGACCAGAACAATTCTTCAATGTTAAGCATTACGGCTCTATTCTTTTTTCAAGTTTTCTAATCAATTCTAAAATTAATACACTACTACAAGGAAGAAATTGAAATTATGTAATATATAACATCAAAAGTGTACCTGAAAGAAGAGATATTTTAATTATTTTCTTTTACAGGAATATGTATATTTGTGTTATTTTGTGTTATATTTTGAATTTTTTTGAGATTGCTTACAAATTGTGTTGAACATGCTTACTAAAAGTTTGTTTTTATTGCACAGATAAAACAATCTGACAATATTACATATCTTTTGTTTTGGAACTTGTAAATTGATACTTCATGTGTTATTGTATGAATATGTACAGATCCTTCGTTCCACCTGTACGCGATGAAGAAAGTGAAACTCAAAGGAAAGCCCATGCAAAGAGAGTAAGAGAAACGAGAAGATCTACTCAAGGTGTGACATTGGACGAAATTAAGAGCGCCGAACAATTAGTGAAGAAAAAGCAACAGAACAACGAATTGCCGACATCAACATCATCCACGCAAGTAAAGATCATATCAGTATTATTATCGCTGTCTTATCGTGTGATTGGAGAAAAGTGACTAACTTATCTGATCTGATATGTCCGAATGAATTCTTTTTAAATGGTGTATCAAAATATCAAGGCAAACTTATCTAGCGTGAGAGCAATAGTAGTGAATGTAGTGCAGCATTAACGATTGAACGTAATAAATTTCATGAAGATCTAATTGAACTAGATTTCACAATGAAGTATTTGTGTTGCTTAATATCGAGAGTATATAATATTTTATTTTTTATTATATTCTTACACAAAAATAACGCAGCATGACATTTAAAATTGAGATTAATATTTTTATTCATGTTTTTTTTTTAAATAATCCAGCCTCCTACTACTACCACTACTACTACTACTACTACTACCACCACCACCGTCAGCAATACAGCTTCGATCACAGCTACGATAACAACCGCAACCTCCACTACTGTGACTCCTGTGAATAAAGTTTCTGAAGAATCTAATTTACCTGAGAGACGACCGTCTTGGAGATTAAGGGTAGACAATGGAAGCAAGGTGTGTGCGCTTATAAAAAAATCATTTATTTATGACTAATTCACAAATGTTCACGGTTGTATGTATGATTGATGCTACGCCGCAATGCGTTTGAAGATGCAATTTACGGAAGTTTAATTGCTAATGAAAAGTATATCACGAATGTTATTGTAAAAATCAAGATTTATAATAATATATTTTGTTATATAGTTTCAGTTAGAGGATGCTAATAATAAACCTACTGATAATACGACGGCCTATATGAGAAGACCGTCTGGTGGAACTGGTGTACCCAGACCATCATCAGCGCCTGTGGAGACTATTGCTACCAGTAGTACAGAAACCACAGTTACTTTACCCCTTAGGAGATCGTTAAAGCAACCTGATGACAAAGGTAAGACTACAGAATAATTAACAACGTAACGAATTTAATCAGGAATTTGATGTATAATTAGTAGAAGTACTGTATTAATTCGTGAGAGAAGCATTGATTATTTATTTAAACAGATGACATTTTTTTGTGTTATAGAACAAGATAAGGAAAATGATAGTAGAAACGCACAAGCTACACAAGCAGTTATTCAAAGGAGACGTCGGCCTAAAAGAAGATCGACAGGCGTAGTCCATGTAGATATGGATGTTAGTAAGAATTATATAGTAGGGTTACATTTTTTTAGAAGTATTTTAATTAATATTACTACATGAAAGTAAGAAAGGATTTTCAATAGATTAAAAAATTTTAATTAGAAAAAAATTAAGTAAAGTTAACTATAATAAAAATGATTTGATAAAAATTAAATATATATTTAAACATTTCTAAAAAGATTATATTTTCTTTTTTATAGGAAATTGACCCAGAAAAACAAGATCTAACTGCTGGTGGTGATTGCGATGATTCCAAAATCAACCACAACGAAGTGAGTAATTTTTTTTCAATATAAAATATAATTATTACATAATGCTGTGTCAATTCTCCAAGCATAAACTCTAGTCTACTATTACCCCGGATCTACAATAGGTATTTTAAGCCTTAAGCCGTAAGAAATTGACCAATTACAGTCGAATCCGAGAAGAATAAGCGACTGTGATTTGCTCATTTCTTATGGCTTAAGGCTTAAAACTCTATTGTAGATTCGGGGTTAAAAACATAAAGTAGCGCTTTAAATTCAAGTTTGATTTAACATAATAATGCAAAGATTAGACTATACATATGCATGAGTGATGAATTAATTTCTGCAATAGATGCTAATATGAATTCCACCGATCCAAAATATATTATTCCCTTATTTTCGGTTTATTGGTTTTCGTTTTACAAAATCTTTCTAACGCGTCAAAGCGTCCGTTCGAATTTCGACTTACGAGCTTCTTGCCGGATTTACCAGGCACGTGCCAAAAATCCAAAATTGGATAACGCGCAGTTAAATGACGCAGAGGGAAACACAACACTCGCAAATTGGGAAGAGCTTTGAATATAAAACATTATCTCGATGCTGACAGCTTATTGTTTCGCAAAGTTCCGACTGTTAAACTATTACTTTATGCGTAAAGAGACGCAAGTACCACGAAAAAAAGCATTTTCTTCATATCATACAATTATTTTTTGCTTCATTCTGGAGGCTCCATAATATTCCAGCTTAACTTTTTCATTCACTGAATGTAAACGGTTTTCATAGGCTACCAGAGCTTCAAGTTATTTTTAGCTTCTTGAAAGAATAGCCTCTGTTCTCGATAAAAATAGTCTAGCATTCATTATTTTGTCACTTATATTCGAGAAATACAACATTTGATATAAAAATAAACAGAAGAATAATCGTGATAAACGTCAACGTATAATTTTGCTTAATCTTAATGTAATGTTTCTACTATTCTAAATATAAGGTTATCGAAATTAGTCTTGACAAAGAGTTTTAATTATATATTTGGGACCTTAATCGATAATTGAAACAAAAAGAAATGATCATGGACATGGCCTGACTGTGTCTAAAAGTATTCTACCCAACGCGTTTGGAATCTGACATTTAGAATCATTCCGCTTATATATATATTTAGCGTTCATGAACATCAAAACATTTCAGTTTTTTATATATCGATGACAGACAGATCGCTAATGCGTTCTATATAAATCTCATATATATATGTATATGTGTGACGGCTATTATCTAATATTACGAAATTTATATTCGTTCTCTTTGAACTTATTCCGATTATAAAACTAGATATATCGTAGTATCTATATATTATTTATTTATAAATGCGTCTATATTTAAGCCATTGTGTTGAAAAAAAAAACCATTTAAACTACGGTACAAGCTGCATTTATTCTCCGAAACACACAACCTTGATATTTGTGTGCGTCTCCGCGTGCATTCCAAAAATAACGCATAGTAGTAATGCTTTAAAGCGAACTGCCTGATGTCTTGGGTTCTCCCTGCCCAGTCTCAGTCAGTCTATCGTTTCTTATCCGCGGCGTATACACGCTCCGCTCTAAAAATCGAAAAAAGTTTGCGTTTAAAATATCGCAGGCCGTAATAAAACCTCTCGCAAACCATTTATGTGAGTAACGTGTTACGAATTTCGCGGAAAGAGCTGCCGATGCTGTAGTGTCTCGTAATAACACCTCGCACGTGACGCAAACCATGTCTTCGTACAGAAAGGGAGCACAGACTAAGCCAACAACAGCTGCAGGCTTACGAGCTCAAGCGTCAACAAATGGGCAATCAATTTTTGGAAACAGGTCACGGATCGGTGGTTTGCTCTCGTTAAATCCAAATAATTTAACGTTTAACGCGGGATTATTGGGCGTAAAATCTCCAAATCTATATTCCGGATCTAATTTTTTGAATAAGAATAAAAAGAGTAGCGACTTATTTCGAACAACTCCTTTCACGAAATCTACGAACAATCCGAATTATCAGAATCTTTTCACGACATATGGTGGAACGTCAACGGGATATGGTGGTGTGACTTTACCTTCTCACACAGCTGTCAGTCCTTTGAATCTGAGTCCATCTCCCAGTTATAATTATTTAAATCTAAACGTAAACACTCGGCCACATTTCCAAAAAACCGAGAGTTTTAAGAGATCGAAGATAAAACCGAGTCTTAATATCGGTTCGAGAAGTTCCAGTTTACAAAGTTTAACTAGTTCTGAGGGATATGCTGTAAGCAATTTCCTTGATTTTCGTATCTTAAATCTCTTAGAAAATTTCCAGGATTTTGGAATATTTTCAAATAATGGTTTTTACTAAACTATTATTTTTTCTTTTTATTTAAACATATTTTGTATACGTAAATAAATAATTATATAAATATGGATTTAATTAATAATTTTTTTAGATTGATAAAAATTTTAAATGATACATTGTAATAAAAATTTATGTTTAATATTTTTTCTCTTTTAGAGCGGAAACGATCGTTCTGGGAGAGCCACTAGATTAGGTTCGATATCTTCGCTATCATCAGAAGCCTCATCAACACCAATCAGATTAAAATCCAATAGTTCCGAAAACGGTGAATTAGATTATAAGAAATTATACGAGGAATCTCAGTTCGAGAATGAAAGGTTAAAGGATAAACTGAAGCGCTCCGACGAACAATTAAAGGAAGTCAGGCATTTATTGGAAAAAATGCAAATCAACCAAAATAAAGTAATTCTCTCTGAGGCAGAGAAAAGGGAAAGGCGAGCCATGGAAAGGAAACTTTCAGAGATGGAAGAAGAATTAAAGGTAAGTTCGCAGAGATTTGATACACTTCCTACATTATGAATCTGTTATGTATGTGAAAGCGAATGGAAGAAATGCTTTCATACATTGAATTGAATGATGAGAAGACTCGACACAATTATCTGTGATTTTGTGTACGAATATACGTATCAGTATATTTACAATTTTAGATTTTTTAGTTAGTTACACACCGTCATCTCTTTTTTTTCTTGTGTTGCTGTGACTGCTAGCGGCAAGCAAAAACAGCAATGATTATTTTTGTACGAAGACCCGATCGCTTCGGTTATATGCTTTTCCTTACCTGGCAATTTTACGCAAATTGACGCTTTACTCTCTTTCTTATTCTCTATTTCCAATTGGTACTCATTTTCTCTTTTTTTTTTTTTCGCGGGATACAGTAATTTTCAGTAATCCATTTTGTATTTTCACTGAGTTCCGCTTCTCAGAACTTCCAGCGTAGTTTTTAGCGGGGAATTGCGCGCGGTTTTACTCGTCTGTTAATGGAACGCGAATTAGTTATTTGTTTTTGGCTATTTTGGGACTCGCAAAAACAGTGGCGGGGTTTTAGGCTAATTGTTTAACTGTTTACAGCAATTGCAAAAGCTCAAAGCTGAAAATGAGAGATTGAAAGCCGAAAATCGGGCACTTACCCGCGTCGTATCCAAACTCACCAATACTAAATAGGTAAAGGACACAATGACAGCATCTGCGTTTACGATAGACATCGTATCTCACGTACAACATTAATTAATTAATTACTCTTTTAATCGAATGATTAATTATAATTTTGTGTTCTGATCGCCAATATTAAAACAGAAATGATATCACTCATCATACTTATCGTACAAATCAGCTTTGCAAAATGCATTCCAATATATAACGCGTACCGTTAATCAATTTTTAATTAAAGGTATCAATTTACTTTTGTAAAAGAGAGATTCAGGCTTTCTATAATACATATGTCTTATTCTAAGTATTGCAATCAATATTGTACATTCATGTATCTTCTTGTGTGATACTAATAACACTTTTATTTCTGCAATGTATTATCAAGACAGTTATCTTATATAATTATGTATATAACATATTTTATATATGTATAAAATTTTTCAAGATGTTCCAAATTCCAAACGTGACAATTATGATAAATTATCCCGGCTAATTGTGTGATGCATGTTATAAATGAACTATTTAATAATACATTTACTAAAAAAAGAAAAACAAATTTTTAACAAGAGATAAGAAAGAACGCAGTCTGTCATTTATAAGATGCATATAGGAATGAATATAGCTACCACAATTTTAACTTTAGGAAACTTTCCTCCTTGTAAAACCATCATCCAACATGCAGAATAACATCAGTAAACTGAATGCCATCATCAAGCATCGATCATTTTAGCACGTGTTTCACATAAAGACAAAGCTATGACTCTGCAGTTAATTATTCTTTTCAGTTTATTTATCTTAATCATAACTGTGTGAAAGTTATTCAATTCCCAAAACATATTCGACTGTTAAAATCTCAACACATATTACACTGTATTAACTTAGATTTTCACCTCTGTCTCTCTCTCTTTCTCTCTAAGGAAGCATGTTAAATGTTAAATTGTTGCACTTTATTGCACTTTATAGACTTTAAAAAATAGCCAATCCACAAAATTGACATTAATCCCTCTTTAACTTTACGTATAATATTGCGTACTCATCATTATTCCACGGTATGCATTAGAAAGCTTTCGTATCAACGATATTATTTTGTAGTATTCAAAAAGTGCTCAACAAATATAACAAATGATAGTTGCAATTGTAACATAAAATTATTTCTTGCATATGAAATGCCCCCATAATTTGAAGTCAAATGTTGTATCAATAAGATAAGAATTGTACGTTATCTAAATTGTCTTAATTATTCGTTAATTAAGTCTCGTTCTTAGATTGTGTATGAATTCGAGGATAAATTTGCGAACTTTTTTGTAGAATATTTGTATGTATGAAAATGTTATTCAAGAGTCGGATTTGTATCTAAACATTTTGTTTGAGCTATTTATCAATATCAATGCAGTATTAATTAAATGTAAATAATTATGAAGGAATACTTGTGTACAAATGCAATGATTAACTTGAAAGAAATAAAGTTTATGATTCTGGTATTATATATAATACAATGATCATAAATTGATGAAACGCTTTTGCTATTCGCGATCATTTTTCAGTTCTCTTATCTGTATCAGTATCTGAACATTTATTAATTTCTACTAGTACATACATTACCCGAATACTTTAATGACTTTTGGTTGCAGTAATATTTGTGAGTGCCTCTTTCCATTTATCCTCCTGTTGTTTTGTGAGCACTGAAATTATTTCGTCTATAACGGCATTATTTCTTTATATTCTCCTCTGCTGTGTTCTTAATTAACGCATAAGAATTAGTGTGAAATTTTTTTTTTCTAGGTGATGGACCAACTAAAATGCGAAAATCAGAGGCTAAAAGATGAAAATGGTGCCTTGATCAGAGTAATCAGCAAATTATCCAAATAAATCTTGTAGTCTCAACTACACATCGTAATGAAATTTTAAGTTGTATTACAACTATGTTGAATGAATTGCTTTAATTATAGCAGCATCATCATTATCGCTAGTATTCTTACAAATCTTGCGTCATGCTATCGATGAATTTATCTTTATAGTTATTTAACTTATTCCAATTATGAGATCAATTAATCGCATGGCTGTGCCAAAGGCGAAAAGAAATGTTACTCCTATTCTTAGACTGTGAATACTTGATTGTAAAAGACTTAGAGGAATTTTACTTTGTGGAATTACTTTTTATAATGTCAGAAAGATAAATTTTATAATCCACTATATAAAATCAATTTAATGCTTTATAGTAAAAAAAAAGTCAGGTTTATTTTATTTGATTATTAGGAAAGAAAGAAAATAACTGTTAATCTTTACGGACAGTTTTCTTTTTTAACAAATCGCGTTATCAATGTTGATTCTTTATAAGGACATTTTGTAAATACAGACAAATAGACAATGGTGATGTGGCATTTTAGTAATTTGAAAAAAAAAATTTTTACTCGCGAAGTAAGTTTTTGTGAAACACTCTGACTACATACAAATCCATAGTATATCGAAACTGTTTGCATTGTAGAAACAATAAGCGATATATCTGTTACTCCTGATTAAATTACGGTGATAAAGGAGTCAAAGAACATGACCTTGCTACTCAAGTGGCCTTTCTCTGAAGACTGCAATTTGTAAATCCTTCCATCATTGCCATTTTTGCAGTATAAGCAGAAATTTGATGCATATACGGGAGTAAATGTTTTTAATTACTCTGTAATATAATACATTTTCTTATATAATATCACAGATATGTAAAATATACTTTAGACACATCAGGATTTTTAATCTCCTTAAAGTGCTAAAATTACTGTATGTTAGAGCTGTGGTAACTTCAGTTCAAACTGTTGATGTAGAAAATCTGTGTTATTATTTTTAACTACCTGTCCAATATAAAATGCTGTTACCTATTATTTTCTTATAGCAACACCAATAATGATTGTCCAATATGTTCTGGATAAAGACGAATTTATAAATATTGAATAATGGAATGTGTAATTGACAGTTGGCATGTTTTTTAATGATATTATTGTAAACAATTGTAAAAAAAATGATGACTCAATGTAGTTATTTCGTAATGAAGTTTATTAGAAAATAATATTTGTGTAAATATTTAATACAAACTTATATGTGTGTGTGGACCTATTTTTATTATTTTATAAACTTAAGTTACTCTGTGGTGGAATTCCTTTATCTGTAATAATATATTCTTTAAAATATTTATATTGATAAAAATCCTTATATAATATAACATAACGTGATCAATCAGCAGTCATATACAATGAAAGGTAAGTAATCAATATAAAATTGCTTTTAATTAATAAAACTCGAATTATTTTTATTTACAATACATCACAATACTAACTCATTAATAGATTTATTGTAATTCCCTCCCTCTCCATTTTATCAAACTACTATTTCAGTAATCGTTCCATAATTTTTGCAACAACAGCCATATCTGCACGTTGTTCCGTAACCTTTGCTATTTCTCCCATTAATGCGTTAAACAATTTTTTCTTACCACTTTTATATGCTGATACAAGTTTTGGATTTTTTTCTATAATTTCTAAACATATGTATTCTAATTGTTTCTTATCTGATATCAGGAACCAATTGTGCTCTTTAACGATCTATGTACAATAAATATAGTTTATTATATGAATGTAAGTTAAAAAAATATGTAAGCTGTAAATACTACATATTTTTTGTGAAAAAATGAGATTTTTACCTCCTTTGGTAGTTTATTTGGATCGACTATTAATTCCTTCAAAATCTTTTTTGCCGTTATTAAATTAATTAAATTGACTTGTAATAAATCAATCAATTGACCAATAAAATCTTCATGTGGTACACTAAAAATTTATGAAATACACATTTTTTATTCCGAAACATTATCTTACTTAAAAAGAAGAGGCTTACCAAAATTCAATCGTTAGTTTATTTTTATAAAGAAAAGTCAACAGCACCATGACAAGAAATTTAGCGACCAGTTGCGGTTCACGATTCTCATTATTTCTTATTATTCTGTTAAATAATTGTAATAATGCAAAGTCACTCTAAAAAAAATATAAAATATTTTTTAAAATGTTTGTTTCATTATAGAGCATACCAAGATTTACCATTAAAGCTATAATTATTTCAGGAGATATTTTAAGAACGTCCTTTAGTCTCTGACGTATTTGCTCCGGCAACTCGGGTAGTTGTCTTTTCAGTACTACAGCATCAACTAAATTGCTTTTATTTGGTAAATCTTCTCTAAGATGTATACGTAAAGGTGGTAAATTTGTTTCAGGCATAAATCGGTAATCCTGAAAGTATTTAAGATGAATTCAATAATTCGTAATGTAAGAGTAGCAATGTAAAATCGAAATGCTTCGTTACTTCTTTGTCTTCTTTTTCACGCATAGGAACAGTTTTCTTGTTCACCGCATCCCAAGCGCGAGTCTCATTGAATATCTTATCACCAACCTCAAGGATAGAAATATGCCTATTTATTTCATATCGAATGGCCGCAGCGACAGCACGCACGCTTCCGATATTTTTTATTTCTGTTCGAATGCCTAAACTATCTCGGTTGCTTACAGAAACGTTGGCATCTACGCGAAGTGCTCCTTCTACAATTTATAAAGATAATAAAAAACGATATATATCACACACACAAAGTTGTATAAAAATACAATAACTTGAAAATAATTTTTGCAGCAAACAACCTTCCATTTTGCTGCTACAGACACCCAGTAACTGCAACGTAAGTGCAAGCTCCTTTACAAGCGCAGCCGCTTCCTCACCATCGATCAAGTCTGGTTCAAACACGAATTCCATCAAAGGTATTCCGGCTCGATTAAGATCGATCAGGCTTCTAAAATATAGAAATATCAAGTAAAAAATTTAATTGAAATACTCTCAATTTTTATTAATTTTCGAACAGAACTAAATAGCAATCAGCTCAATACCTTCCTACATTTTCATCATGCAAACTTTTGCCACTGTCCTGCTCCAATTGAATCTGCTTAATTTTGGAAGATTTCAAGTATGGAGATTTGTGCAGTGGAGTGAAAACATGAAACTTAATTTCACCATTAACAGCAATAGGTTGTCCTTGTTGAGTGATTTGAAACCCTGCCTAAATAATTTGCAACTAATAAAGACAATAACGTTAAGTATCTATTTTGCGATAGCCTTATCACTCACAGGCAAGTCTGCGTAGAAGTAATGTTTCCTTTCAAACAAAGAAATCTCATTCAATCGGCAAGATAGCGCCAAGGCAGTCATCACTGCTGATTCCACACATTTTCTATTCAATATCTACAATATATACATATCTACGACAATAACTAATATTTATTGTAATAATTTGCAAAGTTAATTATTTTTATTTACCCAAGAAAGAGTATTTCTGCTAAACACAAATTAACAATAATATTGCTGATATCAATATTATCATTTCCCATTTAACAATATTAATATAACACATGTATATAACAGTTAGATTGTTGAATAGGAAATTATATTGATTTTATATTACTGTTAGTTTACGCTCAGGTGTCTGATTCATTATAACCGATTAATAATAACTCACAGGTAATGTTCCCGGTGTGGCGCAATCAAAGAATGAAACGCACGAGTTAACCGGGCTGGCAAAATTGGTAGATGCATTGGAAAACAATTTTGATTCCGTGGCAATCTGAGCGTGGACCTCCAAACCCACAGTGGACTTCCATCTCTCCCTAATTGTCATAAAGAGGCAATACAATTAATGACTTAATTATGATTCTCTGAAACATGAATATTTAATGAAGTAAATGTACAACTGCTATACGTCTCGGGAGCGACATAACAAAAATTGTTTACATTCACAAACATTATAACCTAACCTAATCTAATTGCTCACCGTACTTTTACATCTTTTTGATTCTTGATTGAGAGAAAACGCCGCAAAGCATTGTTGTTTCGCTTTCGAGTCCATTTATGCGCGAAGGTAAGACATAATTGTTGTCTCAACAACATTTTTCATTGATTTTCCAATATAAAATTCAGAAGAGAAGCTACAAGCTACAAGTTCCTCGTGGGAAAAACATCAATTCAGAATTGCCAATTGCTACAAGAATGCAAGGCAGGGAGTTTTGTATGTCAATATTGCATGGATCCGGTCATTGAACCGCCATTTTGAATATATTTTTTATTTAAAATATTTTGTAAATATCTTTTAAAAAATTTATAAATATCCATGATTTTGTAAGAATTGATAATTTTGATATTTTTGTGATCATTGATATTACATTAATAATTTTTTAAGAATATTAATTTTGAGATTTATATGTATATAATTATATTATTTAATATATAATTGGAAACTGGGACATATCTGGTCATTTATCTTATCAATCAATTCGATAAGGTATGTGATTCAGTTTTCTTATGTACGAGAAATAAAGTCACATACGACGATACTTTAAACAACTTACATTTATTTGTGAATGTAGAAAATCTGTTTGCGTACAAAATGTATCGTGCAATGCGAGTTATACATAGTTTTTAACAATTAGAATAGAAATAATTGTTCTATTACTTATTGATTGTTGCTTTAATACTTTATGACCTTACAAAACGCTTTTCGTTGATATCGCTGCTGAGTTGTTCTCCCCGTTAATCCTGTCATTAGAACACTGTTAAACAGTTACCATGACATAGATTATCATTAGTGCCACTAATCCATTTAGAAAAACCAACAAGGCTGTCAAAAACCATGGCAGTTTCCAAGAGATCGTTTTGTATAAGAAATAAAGGAATAAAGAATAATGAGGCTGTTGGCGAATGCTGAGATTTACTCAGTGGCGTCATCCTTAGATACACTAAATGGTTCTGTCACAGTCTCCGCGCCGCTGTCGGCGATGACCACGTCCTTGCGTGGCTTATCTCGTGAGTCGGTACTCGTTTGCTCAATCTTGCGCACTATATCCTGCAACAGAATATTGAAATTATAAGTCTGCTCTTTTGTTTTTTTGTTGAACATTTTGCATTGTTCCTCTTTATTCTTTTTATTTCCAAAGTGAAAAGAGGAAAAATAAAAAAAATTAATGAAAAGAACAAGCCTTATGTACTTAATTAATGGAGTAAAATAAAAAAGTGTATTCTCAGTAAATTATCGCAATAATGACAAGTAGACTGTGTTCTTACCATTCCTTTGATAATCTTGCCAAAGACGACATGTCTACCATCGAGCCAAGGTGTTTGCTTAACTGTGATAAAGAATTGAGACCCGTTGGTATCCTTGCCAGCATTGGCCATAGACAGCCATCCAGCACCATAGTGCTTCAGTTTGAAGTTTTCGTCCGCAAAGCGATCCCCATAGATGCTGCGACCTAACGGGTAGATTATAGATCAGCAATCAGAATCAAATGCATCTGCACTAAACTAGGCTAGTCCAAAACTTAGCTAGCGAACTAAATGCTGGATGCTTTCCATTTATGCCTGTTTCTACCAATGTAAATCAACTTTAATTTAACCCAGCTTACTCTTTTTTTCTAATTTTTTTTAGAAAAAATAGAAAAAGTTAGTTGAATTGAGATTAAAACTAAACTACATTGGTAGGAACGGGCATTAACAATACAAATCAACACAAGCATCGCGTTCTATCTTTTTTAACATTCAGTAACAAAAATAAAACGTTACCTATGCATACACTTGCGTCATCAAATAAAAAATATCTGCTATCACCTCATCTTGTCCCATTGAACGAGACAAATAGAAAACAAAAGAGAACAGATGCTAGAACAGCCAGTTACTGGTCAGAGCTCTAGTGTTTATTCTTTTGTTTATTCTATCTTGCTCAACAAAACGATGAAGAGGTGGGAGTGTTAACTGTTAGCTCGCGAGCTAATTTTTAGACAGTACATCTGCCCTAAACAATTAAAAGTAAAGACCTCCAGTGCCATCCCCCTTTGTGAAGTCACCTCCTTGGATCATAAAGTCTTTGATCACCCTGTGGAACTTGCTGCCCTTGTACCCTTCACCTTCTGGCAGCTTGGCAAGCTCGACGAAATTCTTGACCGTCTTCGGAACGGTTTTGCCAAACAGACCGATCTCTACTCTACCCGCATCCTCATCGCCGATTTTGATATCGAACCATACCTAAAAATTTTATAAATTATTCATTAATTAATATTAAGTAAACGATTCCTTGTGAGAGAACTCGATGAATATACGCTGCCACACAAAGGCATTGTTCCTTCGTAAGTGACGCACGGATTTTTCCATACGTGCAACAAAAATATCTCGCGCCGGCGAAATGCCACGTATTCACAATTTATATTTTGCAGATAATATCCAGGTTCGCACGTTATACCTTATCGGTGACTTTCGGCCCATTGCTCGCGCAGGAGACAACGGCTATCAAGCCTACGAGCAGCAGTAGCCTCATGATGCTATGGACGATGAAAGTATCACACTGTCTGATCCTGCAGTGGTCTGTCAGAGTGGACCACTACCGGATGCGACTGATGCGACGGTGCCTCGAGTACGCGTGTGCACGCTTAGAAATGTGGGAGCGTCCAATTGGCCCGTTTCCCCGGCGGTAACGTAACGAGCGAGTCACCACGAGGGCCCGCGAATATGAGAATAAATGAACAAAATGTATTTAGTTAGCTCAATTCAGTTGATAGTCAAATATAACTACAAATCGAGACTGGTACGAGCTTTAGGGCACGAATAAATGGACGATAAATTGACTATTTTCATGTCTAATAGTCCCTTTTGATTTGATATTGAATTGAATTGAATCGAACAGTTCATTCAGGGTCATTGACTGTTGCCCGTTTCCACGTGTAATTTTGTGTTAATTTATTTTTATTTTTTCTAATTTTTAAAGCTTAAGAACAAAAGAAAAAATGAATTAAAGTTAATCTACATTGATGGAAATATACATATATTAATAAGATAATATCTCAAGAAGATATAATATGTAATCGTTTGTAGAGCTTTTTATTATTATTAATTCAATTTAAGACGATCTTAAGTACAAAACTATGAGTATTGCCTTTAATATAATAATTACTTCATAGTGCTTTTACTATTAAAATTAAATTAATATAAATCCATATCTATTAACGTGTAGATTAACTTAAATTTATTCTCGGTTCAACTTGCTCGATCTTTATCTTGTTTAAATTTTTAGGATTAGAAAAAGGTGTAGAGTTAGTTGAATCAAGATTCTCGAACAGCACAAAACAATTGCAGCATTATTGCTGCAATATTGCATATACAATTATATATA
>NW_017299961.1:681109-683937 GCF_001594075.2 Trachymyrmex cornetzi
GTACATTTTTTATTTTTGCGTCGATTCTTCGCTTTTCTGCTCGAAGAATAGAATTTGCTTTTCTTGCATGTATCGATTTCTGTCCTTCGAATAATCGTCGATTTTTGATTACGCAGCGTCTAGAATTTCGATTTTGCACTCACAAAGCAGAAAAAGCAGCATTGTAGTTGTTGTAAAATTATTCTTTGACATAATGATTAATCTTGCTTTTAGTTTCTCACTGGATCTAAATAATACATAAAAACCAACAATCTTAAACAATTTTACAACAAACAGTTGCAAATCTCTACTGAACGCAGCAAATTTTGTCTATAATTTGATGATGCGTTTAGAACTGGAGAACTAACAAATAACGACCGGTAATGTGTTTGTTTTTCCCATTTCTTAATTAAATTACTGAAAAAGAAATATTTCCTTTTTTTTATATAAAAATCAGAAATTATGCATACCGTTAAGCGTTTCTTTAAAATTTTGTCAAATTGTATTTTTACTCAGAGTACTTGAACAAATCAAATTTTTGACAACAGAAAAAAAATCATAAATTTTAAAATTCTTTCAAGGCAATTCAGACGCAAAGGACATGGCCTTTGATAGATCGTATTACATCCCTAGCAAATGCGAAGCAACATGAAATATTGCGAGATCTAACTCGCGCGAAAGTTCACAGGTGTCACGAAGTACATTTACTCGTAAATAGGTTGCGTACGATATATTTAAAATATGGTATATTTAAATATCAACTTATCGAGGAGAGATATTATTTTTCATCATGCTGCTCAGATGGATCTTTCATCTTGCATTTCTCAACTCGATCAACATTGAATATTAAATTATGTAATTTATAATACCAGGTTTTTTTTTCAAATATTTACCATCTCGATTGATAAAATTCAAATATTTACCATCTCGATTGATAAAATTCAAATATTTACCATCTCGATTGATAAAAATAATCAGTATCTGTTATTCAAGTTCACCGTCGAAAGTAAGTAACGGACACTATAATTATTTTTATCAATTGAGATTAAAATATCAGTCGTGCATCTTTTGCAAATTCTAACAGATTCCAACTCAAGCATTCCTTTCGTAGACAAATTATTTCGATCTTTGATCTCATTGTCAATTCGATCGTCATTATATAATATTCAATTAATTTAATTTTTGTTTCTTGTGCCGTTTTACAATGCCGGCGTTTGGGAGCCATTGCATCATTTTATCCTTGTTTTATACCTAATGAACAATAAAACAAAAATAAAATGATACAATAGCGCTGATAGCACATTTTCCAAACGTAATCGATATTACATTGGCTACGTTTAGTAGAAAAAGCAGTTTTGAAACTGTCATAAGATCCTTAATATAATTGGTTCTTGCCCTTAATTTCTCTTAATTTCTCTGGATCTAATAAATGTAAACCAATCATATTAAAAAATTGTATATAGTTGCAAAGCTGTTTTTTCTGCTGAATGCAGTCAAGCCTATCTATCATGAAACTTTATTCCTAGGATGGAAAGTAAAAAATGAAAATTTTAACCATTGAAGTTGATGGAAAAATTTTTCACTTTTCACTTTTCATCCTAGGAAAAAAGTTTCACGATTGATACCCTGATCAAGTCATTGAATTTGAATGATCTATTGAACTGCGTTCAAAAACTTCACCTAGATGCTCCCAAGTATCATTATTTATCTTTATTTAACAATCGGTGAACAAGGATAAAATGATAATAATCTAAATTCCTGAATCCATTCCTGCACATCCAACGTATAATATATAACCAATGAGAGGAACCGTCTACTAAAGACAAAAGAATTGCTAAAAATTTTTTTTATTCTTATTAGGACATGACATATATAAACTGATATAAACCAGAGAGAAACCTGAGAGAGAAACCTGAGAGAGAAACCTGACAAACCACGTGTGGATAATGAAAAATGAAAAGTTCATAGAGGCCATTTTCCCATGGAACAAGATTTTTCCAGCTTTTTCCTATTACCATCGAAATCGCACGTACACTATCGCCAATACATTCATTTTCAGTTTGAGGAACTACGTGACTATATACATTTTCTGACACTATCGATAAAATCGTATTGTCGAAAGTAGACGTGGTTCGTCTCTATACTAAATCCTCAGGATACAAGCATGCCGACTATCCATTGTTTAATGGGTCCTTCCTTTGAAAGTAAAAATAATTTCGCATATCCTACATGTAAATAAAAGTTGTTGAATTTTAATAAACGAAATCGAAAATTCAAACAAGTGAATTTTGTCTTATAATATCTTATAAAATTGCGAAGTTATGTTTCTTTATGCAAATTTTCAGCCCGTTTTTGCCAAACACAAATACTAGTACATATATGTAACATTTTTTTTTTAGTATAAGACGTGAATGATTCACACACACACACACACACACACACACATATCTTATCCTAAAATAAAAAAGTTATTTAGTATTCATTATTTTAAATAATAACACTTCTGACTTATTTCTTATTTAATATTTTAAATAAGTTTCCGAAAACTACTTTATATTTTTTATTTTAAACAAGACGTGTCAGTTTTTTATCAATTCCTACGATTTTATATTTTAAGTTTCTGGAACTTATTTTATATTTTTATTTTAAATAATTGATCGTAACAATTATTTTATCGAGCATTATACGTCAGTTTAAAGAATTTCTAAAACACAGATAATTTGCAGTAATAGAGTATCTTAAATTAATTTATTGACTGAAAAATTAAATAATGATTAACAAGATATTTAATACTTTTAGCCAAAGCTGTATTTAGCGTAAATTGTTTCGCGATATTAATTGAAAATTTA
>NW_017299961.1:688883-690588 GCF_001594075.2 Trachymyrmex cornetzi
TTAAACATGTATAAATATTCATAAATATTTATAATTTTATAAGAATATGTCCATACATGTTCATACATCCTTCTTTTTTTGTAAAATTACTTTTTAGTGTAATAGAAATAATAATAGTAATGTAAAAACATTAAAAATAATTAAAAAAGTAATTTTCGCATTATTTGTTTTAGGAAATATCAAGTTTGAAGAAATGTAAAAAAATTACTTATGTATAATTATATATAAAATTATACATAATTACGTATGAGCAATTTTTTTTTAAATTTGTCCAAACTTGTTTTTTTCTAAAATAATGCGAAAATTATCCCTTTAAATTATTTTTTTATGTTATCACATTACTATTATTATTTCTATTACACTAAAAAATAATTTTACAAAAAAAAGAAGGATGTATTAACATGTATGGACATATTTCATATATAATTATACATGTTTATGAATATTTGGGTTTATGTATGTTTATATATATTTATACATATTCATGCATGAACAATTTTTTACCGGATACCTTCATATAAAATCTCTTCTTTCTTCTGGCCAGATTGAACTCACCTTTCGTTGCTCCTGGCCAACATTCTGGCTTTAAATGCCAGAAATCGACAGCAAGGAGAATACTCCTTTTACTGCCGACTGCTGCCGACTAACATCGTCGGCAATAAGCGTAAGATTTTACGCTTTTGTATGATGCGCGAAACACGAACGCGTCGCGAAGAGGCCATAATATTGATAAAATTGACTATATTAGATATTAATATGATATTAATATGAACAATTATCAACAATAATAATAACAATTCTATTAATATTATGAATAAATGTCGCGTTTATTTTCTATTCGCGTTTATTCGAAAAATATAAATATTTGACTAAAAATAAATTTAAATTAAAAAAATTTTTAAGTCATCAACGTTTTGATTTCAAAAGTTTCGAATATTATAAAACTACATTAAATTTCTTAATACAAACATTACAATATAAAGACTTTAATGTAAAAATAAACTGAAATGACTAAATCGATTATCATCTGATAAAATTGAAGGCCCATATACGTATTTTTAACGATTCGAACGATTCGTTGCTGAATCTCATCTCAAAGCATGCGGAGATGAAAAATTCAGATAAATGACATAAGATCCGAAAGGAATAATTTTCCTTCATGTCAATAAATATATCTCTATTGTATTTTGTATATTATTAGAATCATTTTTTGTTATAATTTATTATTTCAAAATTAAGTATTTTAAGTTAATCAAAACTCTAAACGTGATTTAAAAATAATTATGAGATAAAATTCTTCTATTTCTTGGTAAAATATATATTTTGGATCTTACATCATGTTACTATAACTGGTATAAAATCCAGTTACTACATATGGATAAGTTATAAAATATCAGGCTAAAGTCAGTGCACTGAAATAATAACTAATAACCACAAAATGTCTTTATATAGAAAAGTGAGATCAATAATTATATGCGTTACATAAAAATTTTCGTTGTTATTTCATCCGTAACATGTATAAAAATTAGTGTAAAATAATAGAAGAAATTCTTTAAAAAACAGTACACATTATGCATATATGTGTATTGTTTTTCTGCACCAACTTGTATAAAACTTAATCTTGAATAAATATTTAGGAATAGGATAGATAGGAAAATTATTAATAAAACAATATTTGTTTGTTACACTGTAACAAACGCTTTTC
>NW_017299961.1:694247-697126 GCF_001594075.2 Trachymyrmex cornetzi
GAAATTGTAATAAATTCTGGTTTTTATCGCGTTTTGATTCCAAATGATTGAAAATACGTACGAAATATCTGTTCCGTGATACACGATTGTTATCTCGATCCTTTTATAAATAATTAAAATATTAAAATTTAACGTGCAAGGTAGTAATCGTATATGGTACTGAGTATTCATAAAGTATGTATTATATTTGGCATTCTTCGCGATAAGATTTCAAAAAGTAACGTGAGGAAGAGCGGCACGCGACACGGCTACCTGCTTGTACGAATCTCGATAAAGGAATGACTGCGCGGTAACTACGCGTAAATGTGACATGCCATCCTGTGCCATCCCCCTTCCCCAAGGTCTCGCGTCAACCACCTAACTGTCGAAATATTAATGCATATTACGAATTAATTAAATAATATATTCTTAAATTCTTTACATTTTTAATGTTCTCCGATTAATACAATTTATATTACACAAAATCCGCGCAGTATACACAGTATTTTTAATAGAAGATTGACGCCTTGCCGTTTTTTTCTTATTTTTAAATTACTGAATTCTGCCATTCACGTCTTATTCTAAAAATAAAAGAATTATTTAGTACTTATTATTTTAAATAACTCCTTTTGACCTATTCTTTAATTAATACTTTAAATAAGTTTTCGGATCTCATTTTATGTTTTTCATTTTAAATAAATCGCATCAATCAGAGATAGGTCGTATTAAAAAAATTTTCATTCAAAATCTGTATTTTAAATTATATATATTAAAAAATAAAGCAGTTATTTAGTATTTAATATTTTAAGAATCTTTCTCTAGGCTTATTTCTTATCTAACATTTTAAGCAAATTTTCGGAATCAAAAGTATGATATGTTTCATATTATTTAGTATTTATACGCAAATACTTGATTGTCTAAAGGAAATGAGAAGAAGATCGAACTTTGTTTTACAAAAATTCCACGCAGTATATATACAATATTTTTAATAAAAGATTGATGCCTTGCTTTTTGTTACTTTTAAATTCTATCATTTGTGTCTTATTCCGTATTCTTAATCCATGAAAAATAATAGTTAAATTTTATTTAAAATCACAATATAATGTAAGATTTGTTGAATTTTAAGCATCAAGTAAAAAATATGATGTTAATTGAAATAGAACAGTGATTTGTATAATTTCTGTATTCTATATATCTGTGTGATTCTGTCGCGAACATATTTTCTTTCTGATGAATAAGTAATGAAATAATAGCGTATTGTACGACGCAAGACTACATGCCAACCGAAATATTTAATTATTTATAACATAGATTAGTGCCAAATATTTTGCTTCTTACATTGCAAATTTATTTTGCTTATCATAAGATATTAAATTCAATATAAAGAGTACAGTCTTCTTATTTAATTGAAAAGTATTTAAAAAATATTAATTAATTTTAGTTATTTTATCAGTATTATTTTGTGGCAAAATTTTACGCTTTGGAAAGAATAAAATTATGTTTTAAATAAATTTATGTTTAGTTAATATCCTATAATGAATAAAATTAGTTTGAAATTAATTGAAGAAGCAGAATATTTGGCATGAATTAATGTTACAAAGAATTAAATATTTCGGTTGGGGTCTTGCTACGTGTTTGCAGTGTACAGCGAGCTATTATTTCATTACCCATGCATATTATAAACATAATAGGTACGCAACAGAATCATAGACATATAGAGTACAGGAATTACAAATCACTACATGTTTATTACAAATAGTAAGTTTTGGGTCTTAAAATTCAACAAATCTAGCATTGTACTGTAAATTTGAATAAAATTTATCTATTACTTTTCCCGAATTAAAAATGTGAAATAAAACGTGAATGATAAAATTCAAACGATACAAAAGTTACAAAAAGCCGCAAGGCATTAATCTTTTATTAAAAATATTGTGTACATTGTACAGATTTCTTGTAATAAAAAATTATTACAAACTGATAATAGCTTATTTTAATTACGTTTAAAAGAACCGTTCAAGTAAAATAGAATTGAACAAATGCCAGAGATGCCAAAAGCAAAGCGCGAAATATTTATATACGGGTACGACGATACCCGTTTGTCAAAAACACGTAAAATATAAAATAATTGAATAAACCGTGAATATTTTTAACAAACCATGAATATTTTTCATACGCGACAGTTGGATGTTCAAACGGCGTACGACGCGACGCGGCGGAGCGCCGGGTGACGAGTGGTGAAGCAGTGAAGGGATGAAGGTGAGCGGCCGGTGAACAGCTAGGGGGAGCGTGTCACGTGGCGAGCATGGTGGGGGAGCGTGCCGCGCGTCGCGGTAGTTGACTACGTCATCACTTCGGCATTCGATCGGCGACTTTAGAGGATGGGACGAAAGTATTGTACGAGTCACTCCGGGTGTCGCATTATTTCATGAAAATTAAATAAGTATCTACGAACACGAATTAATTACCTTATACGAATACGTAAAGATAAAATATTATATATATGCTCTTTATATAAAGATACATGCAAATTTTCTTAATATCGTGGAACAATTTGCGCTAAATACGTTTTGGCTAAAAGTACTAAAAATCTTGTTAATCATTACTTAATTTTTCAGTTAATAAATTAATTTACGACACTACAGTTACTGCAAATTATCTGTGTTTCAGAAATTCTTTAAACTTACGTATAATGCCGATCTTGACTCGATAAAATAACATACGAATTATTAAAAATAAAAAACAAAATAAGTTTCAGAAACATAATTAAAATACAAAATCGTAGACATTGGTAAAAAGCAGATAAGACTTGTTTAAAATAAAAAATATAAAATAGTTTCCGGAAATTTTTATATAAAATATTAAATAAGAAATAAGTCAGAAGTGTAGTTATTTAAAATAAT
>NW_017299961.1:697385-697731 GCF_001594075.2 Trachymyrmex cornetzi
TATGTTTCAATATCTTAAAGTTGATATTTTTGTTTCATAGTTTTACATTTTTGTATGAAAAAGTACATACTTCCCATTTTGTTAACTATATTTAGTTATAACAATTTATATATAATGTGTTATAAATATACAACTTTACAAATACTTTCTAAAGATGTCAAGATACTCGTGAGAACCATTAAAAAATTTTTATATACTTGTAAAAGCGACGAAAATTAAAGTATACAATTTAAATAAAAAATTAAAAGAATTATTTATACGTGTAGTATTCATTATTTTAAATAACTACACTACTGACTTATTTCTTATTTAATATAGTATTGAACAAGTAATATAGTATTGAACA
>NW_017299961.1:697996-698363 GCF_001594075.2 Trachymyrmex cornetzi
CAACGATCGCGAACGTTCATCGACAAGATCGTGAGAAAATTCAATTGCCACACGCATTGTTTTACGCACGATCAATTCCGCGTCGTTGTTCCGAACAAGCATCGCAGACACTTGTCGCACTCGTGCGTTTGAATTCACGAAATTGATGACAAAAGGCTATACGTTTGCGCGAGCAGCCGTTCTACGAATCTCGTGAACCCCGTAAAACAGCGTCACAACGCGCACAATTTTCGACGGACTGTATGACCTACTGACTAAAATACGATCTCGAATGGTAAGATGACACATAATGAGTCAAAAATGAAATGCGTACCTGACAATTCCCATCCAATTACTCAGCCTTGCCTTTGTGTCCGAACAGTGACGA
>NW_017299961.1:698788-699098 GCF_001594075.2 Trachymyrmex cornetzi
ATATATATTCATATAATTTCGACGAGCCGGGTCAAAAAGAAACGCAAGATTCATCTCACTTAGCCTCCGGTATTCCGCGAACGCGGCTAACTTCGCAATTTCAATGTGCTCGATCGCAACGAAAAGCACGAAAGAGGCGATCGAGAACATTCATCGTCAAGATCGCAACTAAATCCGGCTTCCGCACGCATTATCTCACGCACAAATAATCCCCCGTCACTGTCGGAAACGAATATTGCACACACTTGTCGCGAACGGGTATTTGAACCGGTGAGAATTCAACGACGAAGGCGGAAGGACGATATATGGC
>NW_017299961.1:699413-752017 GCF_001594075.2 Trachymyrmex cornetzi
GCTGCGCAGTAGACTTTCGCCACGCCGCCATATTAGCCATATATCGTCCTTCCGCCTTCGTCGTTGAATTCTCACCGGTTCAAATACCCGTTTGCGACAAGTGTGTGCAATATTCGTTTCCGACAGTGACGGGGATTATTTGTGCGTGAGGTGATGCGTGCGGAAGCCAGATTTACTTGCGATCTTGTCGACGAATGTTCTCGATCATCTCTTTCGTGCTTTTCGTTGCGATCGAGCACAGTGGAATCGCGAAGTTAGCCGCGTTCGCGGAATACCGGAGGCTAAATGAGGTGAATTTTGCGTTTCTTGTCGACCTGGCTCGTCGAAATTATATGAATATATATTTTCGTACGTATTGAGTCTCATATGTATGTGTAATGTGCTTCAGGTGCAGTAAAGGGAGAAAACGAAAGCGGAGGATGCTTAGCCAATGGATCTTCAAAGTGTCCAGCAACGGCCGCGGATGAACTTTCCGTCTTCACTGTTCGGACACAAAGGCAAGACTGAGTAATTGGATCGGATTTATCAGGTACGCATTTCATTTTTGACTCGTTATGCGCCGTCTTGGCCTTCGAGATCGTATTTTAGGCAGTAGGTCGTACAGTCCATCGAAAATTCCGCGCGTTGTGCACTGTTGTACGGGATTTACGCGATTCGTAGCACGGCTGCTCGCGCAAACGTATAGCGTCTTTCGTCGTCAATTTCGTGAATTCAAACGCGCGAGTGCGACAAGTGTCTGCGATGCTTGTTCGGAACAACGACGCGGAATTGATCGTGCGTAAAACAATGCGTGTGGCAATTGAATTTTCTCACGATCTTGTCGATGAACGTTCGCGATCGTTGTCGAGCTCCGGGTAATTATTTATTAGAATACCATACCCACTTTTTACATTGTTATTACATTGTTATACATCGGTGGAACATATTTGATATTATTTTATTATTTCAAATATTTCGTATTAATTATACAATGTGATGTCAAAAGGCAAGAAGTAAAAAGAGGTTTTTACTAGCGTGGTTTTTTTACATAATCTTTATTCAATTATTAATCTTTATTCATTTATTCGTACTTATTATCGTAGTACATTTCGCGCTTTGCTTTTGGCATCTCTGGCACTTGTTCGACACGGTATTATTTGCATGATTCTTTTTAACGTAATTAATAATTATTAGCGTGGGGTATTTTTGATATTCCAACATTATGTCTCAATTTTTATTATTTCTTTTAATGATTCTTATTTAAATAAAGATTCATAGAATATTCTATATATGTTCCTTAAAAATACATGCACATTTCCTTAATATCGTAAAATAATTTGTGTTATTTAAGCACTATATTCAAATAACTTTTGTTCCGAAATTGATTCAGTGGTATATTTTATGGTACAATTTTCATCGCTTTTTTTCATTTTACTAAATGTTCTTCTACTAGTAATAATATTGGTAATAGATTGTCTGAATGACAATAGGAATTGACACACACACACACTTTTCTATGATAAAATTTATGCAGATATTATAAGATTATATTTAACAAATTTTGATTTTTAATTTAGATAATTTTTACCCAAATGCTTTATATTTTTTTAATAATGTTGTGAATACACGAATAGTTAAAATTATTTGGGTACAAAAAAATTCGAGATATAAGTCAAATGAGTACCCTTATATTAACGAGATATTAATAATTAAATTTTTAGAAAATACAGAATATAAGGAATTGTTAAATTTTATATAATAAATTTTTTAGTATAAAGGTATAATTCTTTAAAATCCCATTATTATCAGATTCAATTTATCTCGAACAGTTGGTACACGAGAAACTTTTATATTTACACATATAAAAAATTACAATAATGCATGTATTTTATTATTATTAAATATATTCCTTCGCGTAACCACTATGAATTGCATAAGGAAATCATTTTATCCGTTTATTTTTAATAAGAGATGATTTTTAGTGATGTGGCAGAACACATTATATTTTCTCGCGAATTTTAATACTATATTAAAGATGTGATAAAAATGGTAATTGTAATTGACACACACATGCTACCAAAATTATTACTATTGTAAGTAGTCTGAAAGATTCGGGATTCAGACCCTCCTTTAACAAGACTACTGGTATTGATGGATTGCTTAACTTTTCTTTGCAAATGGACTTTGTGAATTTGACATAGAATCAGAAAACATTATTATATTCGCTCTCCATTGAAAATTGTTCTTTTTTGTATCGAATAATAACTGCACAAGAGACTTTGATGTGATGAAATTATTGAAATAAGTATCTTGAATGCGATGAAAGTGCTGTTATAAATATATTAATGACTTTTTATCGCGACATTATTAAGTTTTATATTCGCAGATTATTAATTAATAGTAACTATGATCTAATTGTTGTTAGTATTTCTTCTGCGTTTATCAATTTTTCATTAAACATTGGTTTAGAAAAATTTATGTTATAATACGTATTTTCGACATTTTTGTATAATCCCACATTATTAAAATTTTTTAATTATTCTTCTGTACTGTATTTTCATTTTTATTATATTTTGAACAGCATTTATAATTGTATATTGTTTTGTAAATAGTTATTTTAATTGTAATATCGAATTATATAAAAGATTACGATAAAGAATAATATTAAAAAAGTTATTGCAATTTCATTAACCAAATACAATAAAATAATTAAGCATAAAAATAAAAAATAAATTAAAAATAACACTTACCTACAAAAACGGGCTACTAAATTTATTATAGTATCTCGTTTTTTTTTCATGGATGTGTATGCAAAGAACGGAGGACCGCCAATATAATTGACGGGGGTGGTGGAGGACCTCTATAACTCGTTCCTGCTAAATTATATCTAATTGACAATATATATTTAAAAAAGTTTGAATTTATTAAAAGTCTCTATAATTGTTAGTAATTATAGAGACAGTAATTCACTTAATTGTTTGAATTTTCAATTTCGTTTATTAAAATTCAACAATATTTTTTTTAATTATATAGGACATAGGACATGCGAAATTAAAATGTTTTCGTTCAAGGATCCATTAAACATTGGATAGTCGGTACGCTTTTATTCTGAGAATTTAGTATAGATACGAACCACGTATCTACTTTCGACGATACGATTTTATCGATAGTGTCAGAAAGTGTACATGGTAATAGTCACGTAGTTCCCAAACTGAAAATGAATGTATTGGCGGTAGTGTACGGGAGATTTCGATGGTGATAGGAAAAAGCAGGAAGAGGCCGGCATGGCCTCTATGAACTTTCCATTATTCACATGTGATTTGTGTCATTATGCGACGTATGCGTTTATATGCGCATAGGAACCGAGCTGATAAAAAAATTACACTTTCACCCATTCATATTTTCATCCATTTCGGACATATCTACTTCAATTAGATAACGCTATAAATAATTTTCTGTAAACGAATTCTCGATCCTTCGCGCACAAATAAAGTTTTTGGCACGGTTGCACTAAGGTTATTTCCACTTTAAGCGAGGCTTAAAATTCTGCATCTCTCCCACTCTCTCGGCTTTAAAGAGAGAAAGTGAGTTTTAAGTCGCTTAAAGTTAAAGGGTACTTTCCATTTGATGACACAAGTCGACACTAATCGACACAAGCGTTCTATTTTTCTTGACATTCACAGAGTGACAAAGATAGAACGACACTTGTGTCCACTGTATCATCAAATGGCTGGAAAGCACCCAAAGAGTAGCGTGAAATCGAGCCTTATAAAAATATTTACATCGTCATTTATAACATTGTGTTTATAATAATATTTATAACGTTTATGCCTATATTCTTAATGATGTAATAAATCGTAATTACACAAAACATGTAATTTATATTTTTATCCTTCGGAGACCTTACTGGCTGATTACTGTTTTGTTACATGCACATTTTAATAAGTTTTTTGTGAGCCTGAATAGAACTTTACGTAACGATTTTCTTTACGTATCTTCGAGAATTTTCAAGTTTTGTAACGGTTCGACTATCGACCCAGTAATTAGTTTCCTATAGTTTGCTTTCGAGCGGATGCACGTCGCACGTGGTGTGAGTCTTATCGCATAATCCCATTGTCGTGGCATCTTCCAGCAGACCACAATAGTGAGCAGAATTTATACGAGAAGTTGTTTGTTCCCTAGCCTGCTTTTTCTGAAGATGACCATCACGCTTTACACTACTGAGGTAAAATAAAGAAAACGGAAGAATACAGTAAAATTTTGATTTTGTTGTTCAATTGACGCTTGTTGAAGTTGTGATCAAGCCGGTTTCTTTAATGGTTTTATCGCGAAACAAACAAGAATCTTTCGTCATTTTGCTTAATCATTCTCATTATCACAGCGCTCAGCAGCGCTCGGCAAGATTCAAACAACAAGATTCTTTTTTGTACAGAAATTTATTTTTAGTTCAAACCAAATCTAGAAAAACAATATTCAACGTTTAAAATTTTAAGAAAGCTTCGGAAAACGTCACGCGAAATTTTCATGGTTAAACGTTCCAGTAAATTACATGTTCAGTGTTCGATAACTTTATATTACACGAGTATAGAATAACTGTTATGTAAATATAACTTTATTTTTGCGAAAAAATGGAGAAAATCCATTATACTTATAGAAATATAATTGATAGGGTTATTTTATTGAAGTAATTTTTATTTGCCTAAGATGAATGAAAGTATGTCATCAGAAGAAGAGGTGCTCACTGATGTTTCTTGCGAGATATCTAATTACGATAACAATGGTGAGGTATTATCCCATAAACCCTCTTCTTTAGAGGATCAATCTAAGGGAGATCAACATAAGCAGGAAGGTCAACCTAAGAAGGATCAACCTAACGAGGATCAACCTAAGGTAGCTCAACCTCAGGTGGATCAACTTAAGGAAGATCAACCTAAGGTAGATCAACCTAAGGAAGATCAACCTAAGGAAGATCAATCTAAAGATCAATCGAAGGGGGATCAATCTAAGGAGGAGTGGTTAGATATAATTGGTAATGGTCAGCTGATGAAGAAAATCATAAAGAAAGGCACAAAAGACGTAAAGCCAATACAAAAAGATGTATGTACACTAACGTTTACTGGTGTGCTTGATGATGGCATAGTGGTGGAAGATCAAGATAATGTTTCGATACAATTAGGAGATTTTGAAGTAGTACAGGTATTATAACTATTATTATAACATTGTTACTTGTATTATAACTGTCAGTATCTCATTTACAATATATCAAACTATAGGGATTAGACCTAACAATTGTATTGATGGAATTGGGTGAAATTGCTGAAATAAAAATCGATCCTAGATTTGCTTATGGCACACGTGGAGAAGGATCAATACCACCTAATGCTACTATTACATACACAGTTGAATTGAAAGCAATAGAGGATAGTCCTGATATAGAAAGTCTAAGCGTCAAGGAAAGGAGAGAACTAGGGTAATCATTTTATTTATGATCTTTATACACACACACACACACACATAATTGAAGGTTAAGACTGTATGTTATTTATCTCTTTAATTTCTTTTCATTATAATGTACATTATTTCTTTGTAGTAACAAGAAACGCCAACGTGGAAATTGGTGGTTTGTTCGCAAGGAGCTTAATTTTGCAATACAGTGTTATCAGAGAGCATCAGAGTATCTACAAATAGATGGTATGAATTGGAATGAAGAAAATGAAGAATCAGGGCCGATTACCGATAGCCAATTGCAGGGACTGTTGGATGATTGCATAAAAGTGTATAACAATTTAGCGGCTGCATTAATTGAGATGGGATCTTACAACACAGCTTTAGAAAATATAGAGAGAGTTCTGAAGTATCAACCAAAAAATTTAAAAGCTCTATTTAGAAAAGGTAGTAAAAAATCTCATCTAAAGTTCTTATTGTTATTTTGTTTTTTTTAATGTGTTAATTTTTTCATATTTATGAATTATATTTTACCCAAGTGTATATATCTTTTTATATATATCTGTATTATTTTTACAGGAAGGATATTAAAAGCTAAAGGGAATTATGGAAAGGCTTATATGGCTTTCCTTGAAGTGCAAAAGATAGATCCAGATGTGAAGTCGTTGCAAACAGAATTAATGACTTTAAAAGAAATAATTTTAAAACAGACTGAGAAAGAAAAGCATCTGTATGCTAAAATGTTGGGTATAAATAAAGAGACTGATAAGTCGTCAAAGAATATAAAAGTAGAAGAAAAAAGTAAACTCGCTAAAGGAATTCTATGGACTGCGATTGGAGCATCTGCTGCTGTTATTGGTATACTTGTACACAGATTTGTTTCATGAAGAAAACAGAAAATGGATAAAGACAAACCAGAGTTAATGAGGTGCAGGACAAGTTGTATTTTTTGTGTTTTTAATTAACAGAAATATATAATTAAATATATTAAGTTTTTTAATTACATATCAAGTTATATATTTCTAACGATACAAGCATATTTGGTAAATAAATGGTAAATATAAATGCACGAAACGGTTCTCTTCTAATTATGTTTATATTTATATATATATGTATATATTATATGCATATGTTTATACACATACAAATTGATACAATACACAGAATTTATAAAAGAATTACTGATTTATATTTACGTCGCAAATAATTCATATAAGATGTTTATGATAGTTCACACTTATTACTGGTTTATATTTATATTACAAATAATAATTATGACTTTATGATGACTAAAACATATATACGTGTTATGATTTAATGATAGATTATTAAAAATTATGAAAGTTTACAGTTTTCTTTATATTTTAGTATGCTCTATTAAAGATACATATGATTATTGAATCCTTTAATCTTACACAAATGAAGATCGAACGAGTTCTCGATTTCTTCTGGTCTTTGCACGTATTTTAAACGATACACGTACAAAATTAAAATATTTGTATGTTAATAAATTTCACTAATTTCCATCTTACATATGCATTGTTAAATAGAAAGTGTAAAATAATGGGGAGGAATAAGATAAAAAAGGAAGCTTATTAACTTTTTAACTAGCTTAACTGATTAGGACTTTGATTCAGCTATACGTAAAATTTAGATCTGTATAAAAAAAAAACGTTCAAAATTTAATTTGGGATTAATATTATACATATATATTTTCAATTAATCTCAAATATTTAATATTAGTTATATTTTAAAGTTGAACTAAATACATCTAGATTGATACATTATTATGTCGCATTTGTTATTTTTTATGTAAAATAATTATATATATTTAATACACATATTAACTTAGTGTACATTCTAATAGTTCGATAAAATTTTACGTTTATACATCTTAATAAAATAATACCTTATATAATATATAATATAGCTCTGTGTGTGAAAATATTTGTTAAAATATTTGCTATTATACGAGGTAATAAAATTTTTGTACTTTGAAAGAATATGTATTTATTTAAAAAAAATTAAAATGTTAAATTACATCTTGTAGTATAAAAAAATAAATTTTATAAAATTTAATAACATAGTCTTCGTTGTTAACAAAATAAATAATTTTATATTTTAACAAAATACGATAACACATAATGACATTTTAAATGTGAACAACCATTATATTACCAATTAAACAACATACATACACATACGATCTTCCATACTATAAATCTTCAAATATTAAGGAATGCTGGAAACTCATGAGTTAAATAGCTTTCTATCATTTCCATCTTACTATTATTACTTACAAGCGGGAACGAACCTTCAATATTTTCCAACGATATTTCTGAGTAATTTGTATTGTCATAACACATTTGATCGATATTTAGAAGACTACTTTGAAATTCTGTATCTGGATAATCGGGTAAATTCAATATTTCATTACAATTTGTTCCAAGTTGATTAACAAGTTCATTAGTAGGTAACAATTCCGAATTATTGGTAATTTCTACAGTAAGCACTTGTCCCGTGTTTACATCTACTAACGAGAAAACTTGAGGAATAGACTCGACGATAGATAAATTTGTAGGTTCTAACGACAAATTCCGGCATTCGGAGTTTTCTTCAGGATTTAACGAGGGTTGTATTTCCAGTTGCGAATTAGCATTTGCAGCCTCTTTCTTTACATTTGTAACAGAACAATCTTTCTCTTTATTCCTTGCAATTGTTTCACATCCCTTTCCAGCTTTTACTTTATCAGTTTCTGATCTGTTTGGTTTATCTGGCACTGGCACAAGATGGCCATCTTTTGTTTTCATGAATTTTACCACCTTGAAATTGTAATTACAGTTATTTATACATAAAATATATATCTTAAGAGACTATCACAAGAATTCTTTTTTACCTTCTTCTTTTTTTCCAGTGTGATTCTATGACAGGTTTCCATGTGACGAGTGAGATGGTGCGAGCGTTTGAATGCCGTGTTACATTGCATACAGGCAAACGGCCGATGTTGCTCGTGCGACAATTTGTGTCTCTTCAATAAACTGTTTCTCTTAAAAGCTTTGCCACATTCTTCGCAGATGAATTGTCGCTCTTTACTATGAATATAAAGTACATGATCTTTGAGGATGCTGACACTGGTAAATGTTTTGCCACAATGCTCGCATACAATATTTCGCTCTTCTACATGCAATTGTTTGTGCCTATCTAGATCTGTTCTTCTGGCACACTGAAATGTACACCCATATATGTTACAGACGAATCGCTTTGCGCCCTTGTGAATACGTCTGACATGTTGATCCAGAGCTCTTTGCGTAATTAGTTTTTTCGAACAGATTGCGCAGGAGAATATAGCCCTTACAGGTATATCCTTGTTAACTTTATTAAGATGTAACGCGGACTCCAAGTGTCGAAAATAGTCGTCTTTCTTTACAAACGAGTGTCTGCAATCAGCGCAAAAATATGGACCTGTAAAATAACATTATTAGATAAGTACAAGAAAAATAAACTGTCCCATTAATACAATTTTAATATTCATCACCATTTGCCGATTCTTGCTCGCTTAATTTTGGGATATGAACCGCTTTAAAGTGCTCGTGCACCTTCTTCTTCGATGCAAAAGTGATATCACAGTGTGGACACTTATAGTTATCGTGATTCTGAATATGGGATATATATGTCTGCTTGATACTAAATGTTTGCGAACATTGCTGGCACTTGAATTGCCTTTTTTTACAGTGATTCTCCTTGTGTTCTTTTTCGTCTGTATCCATGTTTATCATATCTCCGCAATCCGAACATACCTTGCCGTTCTGATAAGTGTGCTTTGCTCTATGACGGTTCAAAAGGGCGCGTTTGGGAAAACTTTTCGGACATACGTCGCACAAATGAGGATGTCTAACTACCCTTTCTCCATGCGCGCGAAACAAATGGACATCTAAATGTTTTCGTCTGGCGAATTTTTCATTACAGTGAGGACAGTTATTTTTCTGATGACCCTCCAAATGACGATCCAAGTGTCTTTTATATCTGAACGTCATTAGACATTGCTCACACTTTTGAAACTGTTCATCTCCATCTGATAACTCCAGATTATTAACTTTGATTTCACGTTTCAATTCAGATATAACATTTTGATTTATATTACTGACATCTTTAGTGACATTAGAATCTGTATCTATATTTTCTGTATAAAGTTTAACAGAACAATTATAATTCTCTATGTTCTTACTTTCTAAACATTGATCTTTGTCGAATGTGTAGGAATCGTTATTATGAACAGTCGTTATATTATCTGAATCTTTACTGTTTGAAAAATTTGAGAAATTTAGACTCATTGTGTTAAAATGTTGAATCGAGTGTGAAATATCAACATCTATAGAGCTGCCTTGTTTTGTTTTTTCCTCTTCATTCTTTATACAATTTGTAGAGTCCAAGGTATTTTGTAGGAATAGGCTTTCGATTTTCATAAAATTAAAATCAATACTATTCAAATTAACATCGTCTAAACCATCTCCCTGTAAACTAATGTCTGTGACACCTGTAGAATTAGCTACTAGACCGACCTCAGAGTTCTTATTCTCAAGATTGCTGATGCATTCTCTCAGGTAATCATAACTCTCCATTTCACCATTCTCCGTGCACACATTTGGAATAGCATCCAATGTGGAATAATCCTAAAAGATAGACAATAAGCAATATAAAAGTTACTGAAGTCCAAAATTTACAATGTACTCTTTGCTTCCTGTTTCTTGCTTTTTCATTTTTTATGACTGTTTTATTGACAAAATTGTCTTTTCTGAAATTTCACCTTGGAACAACAGCTAAGATAAGAGACAAAAAAGATAAGTGAAATTTTTGATAAAAAGCAAGAAAAAGGATGCAAAGATCACAGAGTAGACTTAAATGAAATCTGTCTAAAGAGACAACCGCGGCGGTGTATTTCATAATAGTAACTTCCATACAGACAGTTTATTATTTTCAATTTCTTACCTCGTTGTCGAACAAACGTAGCGTCATCATTCCAAATTACGGAGTCTCAATAATAAAAATCTGATATTTATACGTGAATTGTTACATATCAGGAGAAGTTACATTTAGCTTGTATATCTCTTAAGTGGATTTATGTTCAATATTCATAAAATTATTTCACGAATTACTTGAAGCATTCATAGTATAATTGCACAACACATAACCTAAAAAGAGCTCAAAAGTACGCAAAAAGCTGAAAACGCCATGTACTGTAGATGTACATGTTGCACATGCATATTGGAAATATGGATTGCGCTACTTCATTTGGAATGAAAAAAGGAGGGTTAAAAAATATTAGATATAATTCTAAAATAATTAAAGTTTTCAGCTGACGTTTGCATAAATAAATTAATTTATTAGTATTTCTGGAAAGTGTCCAAATTCGTATAAAAATTTCATCAGGGGTATAATTTAAACTATAGTCCACTCGATATACTATATATAAATACATCGAGGTATTTTTTGATTGGTCAATTAATAAAATTCTTTCTTCCGATTGGTCAATCAAAACATCGAAATATTTGTGTCGTCTAGTGAACCGCACCCAGACCTTAAGTCTGTTCGCGTTGCTTGCACTTTTTGCACTCAGCATCTTCACTTTCTCCCTTTTCAACGCGAAAATATATATCTATCCCATTTTAAATGCAAAAATATTTGGGGATTTCAAACAATGGGAACAGACCTCTTGTTTACACCGAGCACTTAATACGCGTACATAATAATTAGTAAAGGTCTTTTTTTCATGTTTTTTGACGTCCAATGTTCATTTTTAGTATTAAAAACCAGTTCACGTAATAAAAATTGACAAATATAAATTAGCATCAATTATAGCATCAATTTTGATCATGTAATCTATTTTATCGCTAAAAATGGGGCATCAACATGAAAAAGCATCTTAAATTTTTATTAATTATCTTAATTTCGGTGATGCCTGTAAACGTATAATATATATACATATACGATATATAGCTATAATTTAATTAATCATCTCTAGATGCATATATCCATTTTTAATTTAGACTCATATGTTTATTTATTTTACATCAAACAGCTGAAATGATAAAATGCATAACTGTTTAGGAATTATCTAAATTTTTTTATTGCATTAGATTTTTATTAGAGTCCACACACTCTAATTATAGCTTTTGAATTGATTCACGTCGTATGAGAGTGAAGTTGGCCGCGCGACGTTCGAATTTCTTCCGTTACGTTCGAGACTCATTCGCGGAACGTTCATCAGCCCGAGTAAATTGTACTTGCTTGATCGTATTTTTTTCGCGTTAATATTTCGTTTCGATTCGTCTCGATGGGAAGTAAGGTATGTGTCACGTGTCGAGAGTACCGCGTGTACCTCGTCGAGTTTTGATTACTGCGAGCGATCGTAATTCACCGCTGTTTTCACGAATGTCGTGCCGATCGTGCGAACGCCACGAAAGAGTAGCCATTGTGAGTTGCGACGCGGAGAGGCAGGAGGAGAAGGTGGCACGGGGAGGTATGGGACGATAGCGGAGGAATCGTATCGTGAGTGAATTATTATTTGTTCATTCTTTCTTGAAAATATGTAATACAAGCATGCATGCGGTATAACGTTCCAGTCTCGCTAAAATCGTCTTTTCCATATATATGCCACAAGTATATGCAATGTCCAGTCGAGCTTGTTTCAATATCCACAAGATAGCGCATTATTGTCAAAACAATTTAAGAGATGCATTCCAGGTGCGTTCCGTTTTACGCATCGTGTGCATGATATATCGTTTTATCCTTCTTGTTCATCGAATATTAAAGGAAGATAAAATGATACATCATGCGCATCATGCGTGAAACGGAACGCCTTTGTTTCACGCATGATGTGCATAATGCATCATTTATTCTTGTTTAACATTCGGTAAACAACAAAGATAAATGATGCATCATGCGTATCATGCGTGAAACGGAATGCACCCAAGATCATGCTGATACTTGTAGGGTACCATAAGGATGCTCTTTATTTATTGTTCATTTTTGCGAATGTTGTAGATTAACTTTAATCTCGATTTAATTTACTCTATTTTTTTTTAATTTTTAGACCCGGTTCCACAAATATAAAATTAACTTTAATTTCTATCTATCTTTTAATTATAATTCTTACAATTATAGAAAAAGATAGATAGTAAGTTAAATCGAGATTAAAGTTAATTTGCATTATTAGAAACGAGCATTAGTGGCACAAATCGACACAAATATCAATTCCATCTTTCTGAGAATAACAAAATATAAGAATGACATTCATGTTCGATTTGTGTCACCAAATAGAAAGCACCCAACATAATCAGCCCTATTTATACACTGAGAAAAAAATGCTATTGATTCAATTAAAGTCTATATTACGGGCTGTCACTAACATAAGTAATTAATTCATGTATATTGACATAAAGGCCTTATTATTGAAATAATAATTTATGCCTTTAAAATTTATGTCAATAAAAATATACATAAACTAATCACTCATGTTAGTGACAACCCGTAATATAGACTTCAATTGAATCAACAACATTTTTTTCTCAGTGTAGTTGAATGTTTGAATGCAACGAAATATTTTTTTAATGTCATCTATAGTGCGAATAAAATTTGAATCATTTCTCCGGCAATAGAAATCATTTTACAAAATATCCTTTAATATAATATATATAAAATATGCATTGTATATATATTATTTTGAAATGCTTCTCTTGAAACATTTTAATAAAATATTTAGAATATGTGTATAAAATTATATATATAAAATGTCACATTAAATATATAAAATTATTAAATGTTATTTTATAATATATTTTGCCTAATATTTTACATAATATTTTATCATATGTTGGAAAGTTATTGATGGTTCTAAGAATTAGAAAAAGATGAAGAGTGAGATGAACCAAGAACCAAGATCCAAAGTTAATCTACATTGGTAGAAACGGGCCTTAGACTCGTAACTTTTTAATTCAATTTAGTTACATTTTTTCGGTAACTATTAACATTTAATTTGACTTTACCCAACCCTATCGATTATATGTATACATGAGCGCATATTTTTGAGGAGAAAATACTTGATAGTCAAAAGGAGTGACAGAAATATATTCGGTTTATTTCATATGCACCATCGTGTATTTCACATTTAGCTATTAGAACTTTTTTTTAAGTATTGTAATTTTGAACGATACATTTACATATACGTCATAAACACATAAAGTTTTATGCTGGGATTAACTCTTTCGGCAGAGGTACTTTCGACTCAAGGCCAGACGGCCGAATTTCTTTTAAGAGATCTGCGACAGCTCGTATATGTGCATATATTCGCTATCACTTTTGCGACCTGTGCTTTGTGAACATGCGTCTGAACTTCCTTACAAGGCAAAGACTCTTACAAGCTATGATATGTATCTTTTTTTGTGTGCAGTTCACAATACTTCCTTAGTCCAGTTCCTTAGCCCGACTAATTAGTTTAGTAAGACAAAGAAGATATCCAGGTAGAAACAGAGAGACTTTTGAGAAAACGTGCATATTTATATACACACACACACACACACACACATATATATATATGCATATATATGTACATATATGTATATGTATGTATATATATATTCTATGAAATTATATATAGATTATTATATATAAAATATTTGCAGATAACTATATAATATAATATTCTGTATCTAAGGAGAAGATATGTCCTACAACATATGCCACAAATAATTTTAAATTCAACATCTAGTAAGAAAACTTCTTTCTAATATTCTCATGAAATAATGAAATTTTCATTTAAAATATTTAATTCATACACAGATAGATTAGATAAAAAAATTTTTCTCAGGTCTAAAATATCTCACATTAAATATTTATATTTTTCAGGAAATCCAAATTATAGTGACTGTTATTAAATTAAATAAAACGCATAAAAATAAGAAAAGACGCATAAATTGTAATTAAAATAGTAAATTTATATGACTAGGTCATCGATCCGCATTAACAAATAATTTTACATCTGTAATTTAAGACAAGAGGATAACCGCTTAAAATTATGAATAAAAAATCTCAGTTTCTCTCTCAGAACATTACATATGTATGATACAGCAGGGCGGATATGTAAATGTGCGTATATATGGATATATATATATAATATATGTATATTATTTTATAGGTATATGTACGCCTCTCGAGAAAATATATTGTGTAAATATATAGAGCTTAAGTATACATACGGATCGAAGATAAAAATATAATTTTTCAATAGGATAATATATCTTGTAATTAACATTCATATTTTATAGAATTCTCTTAAATGCATTAGGCATTTCGATATGTTTTGAGTTTTTTCTTACACAGGTAGATTAACGTTTTGGGAAATATCGAGAGATAGTAGAAGATTGATAATATGTCTTCAGGGGACTCTCTTGGCGATTATAGCACCGGTGGCATAGAAAGTAACGGTTCGCTAAGAGCTTTTTCTTTTCAAGACAAAGGACAGATTATTCTACGGATATTGAGATTAGAGCATTTCTGTCATTCTCTATTGTTGTTTGCTGTTGTTGTTGTTGTTGTTGTTGTTGTTGTGTTATATGCGAATGTGATTTCAAAAAACTCTTAACATTGCGCCTTCCACGATTACGCTTAAAACATCGTGCAATCATTCTGAAACGATTATTATTTAACATTATACTTTCTCTGACGACAGTAACGATTAATATTATAATGAATTTTTTTCCACAGAGTAATGTTTCACATAACAATAGCCACAGATAATATATATCGTATATTTATAATATTACGATTTCATTAGTACAGTTAATAGAGCGATTTCCGCGATATTATTATTTGACAGAGAGCGATTTCTGCGATTGATATTTAACAGAGCGATTTCCGCGATTTTTAATAACTTCACCTTCTTAGTACTTGCTTGGAATTTTATCTTTTTTTTTTAAACGAACAATACGCACACTTATATTTGCCACTAAGAGTTAAAAGTGTCTCATCTTTTCCTTCGTCATTGTATATGTGTATATTTATATATAACGCTATATCTCTGAATATAATGTAGCGGAGAAAAATGTTTCCCTCTTTGATATGTATCGTTTATAGCGTAATAATCCTCCTACATTCTAAAATGTGTCATTTTTCAACACAATGTGACTTAGATTACGATATACACACCGACGGTGCGCGAAGTTCTTTTTGGAGAAGGGTAGGGATAAATGTATTTGACATAGAATCGAGTTAAACGTCTTACGATTTCTAAGGGTAAACTCGAAACATCGATTGAATTATAAGGTACTTGCGCCTCTTTCAGCTCTCTTCCCCCAGTAGAAAATACTTCTCCATCATTAAAACCGTCTGAATGACACCTCGCGTTTCTTGCGATGTCTGCCGGATGACCGTTCGTATAATGAGAAAGAAAAATAAATATTTCGATCTGTGCGTTTGAATAATCAACGGGACGTGCAATGGCGAACTTATGGCTAACCGGTTTCTTGGAGCTTATTAGGGACTCGTGTATTATCGAGTTTCCCCAAATCGTTGAGCTGATTTATGACTGTTTATATGCTTGTAACATTCATATTTCAGCAACAAAGTGAAAAACGTTTTCATAATATTGAAAATATTGGCTTGCTAGAAATGTTATTTCTTATTTTATTTGAGCCTTAAATCCGCCATTGCACACGACTCCTTTCGTCACGTCCTGCTGGCATCCCGACTCATTGGAATCATTCAAGAACTCCAATTAAAGATATAAGTCAACTTACAATCGTTGACGATACTTCTGTTCCTTTTAACTGCACTTTCTTCATTTTGTTGTTCAAAATTGTGAAATATGCATTTCACAAACAGTATAGAAGTTCAAAGCGCTTTCTAAAAAAAATCCAAAAGGCACCTCAAATTTAGAAAATGTCTCTTTTATAGAATTATTTGACTTTATTCTCTTTTAGATTTTGTTTGGGTCATTTTCATTTTAATATATATTTTAATTTTGTGTTAGAAACGCTTCTCGTATATCATCTTTTTGCGTAAGATTATTTTTGTTATTATGAAATTAACAAGTTTTAAATCAATTTTTACTTTATGATACAGTGAAAATGTATGAAAATGCAGTTGAAAAGCACAGTCTCTTACAATTTAATTATCGTTCACGGTATCGACATTAAAATTTCTCGCATTGAGGGAAATTTCATTTGCAATGCAACCACATTGTTGTGTGTCATGATCTGTTATTCTATTGCTTCGAAAATTTTCGAAAGATAGACCTTATCATTTGAAATATCCTACAGATTAGCATAACGAAAATATCACTGATTAATAAAATAAAATAGTCAATGTTGACACGGCGACGATAACAAGGACTTTACTTCTCCCTTTGTGCACGCCTCTCATTTATTATATCTTATTTCTATGACCATGACTTATCGCGAACAATTAAGTGCTTCACTAAACTTTCTCTACAGTTCGAAAGAAAAGCTCAACCGGTAGACCGATAGATAAACCTTCTTTCGAGCTTTCCTCTTACACCTTAGTTTTATATCATTAAGAAACATCTTTGTCAAATGGCGCTTAAACATCAGCGCACTTTCCTTATCATAACTACGCTAGCGTGTCCCTTATCCCTAGAGACCTATAAGACGGCTTACTATGATATGTGTTATAGGTTTGTCAGTCGCGCTATATTCGAAGAAGAAACATCCTCGAAGTAACATCTCCCCGAGTAATATTTAATTCCACTTTTGTCGCACGCTATCATCATACTTTCTGGTGTATCGTGGTATGGAATAGAGTTAGGACTTGGAAGGAGATTGAATGTAATGTCGAATCGACAGACTTAGACCTAGGTATCTTCACAACGACTAAAGGAGGATTTGATTTTCTCGTAGCTTATCTTATATACTGTATGTTATCTTATATACTTCCCATCCGTTGTGACGACGCGCGAGCGTTTAGGCGAATGGCATCCGCTTGAATAGGCGGTTGCCCTGTCCGGTGATCCGTTTCTCGCCGGAAGTGTATTGGATCACGGACTTTATCTGATCCGTCGCCACCGGACCGATGCAGACGAGAGGGTCCTTGAAGTACGAGCAAACCTGCCGAGATTTTTCATCGTCAGAATGATATAAAACGAGATTTTTTTCATTGTTAGACTTATAAAACGATCGTTCTACTCGATAAGGTATTAAAAAAGATTTATATTCACGGAACAGTATTATAAGACATTTCTTTTTACATACACAAAACACTCCGTTAAAGAAATAAAATTTTTCTTAAAATTTTAAATGTAATTTTATATTTTACAATTCATATAATAATAGATACGTATTGTTACCTTTCTAGGAGTTTGCCGGTGTCGCCTTTGTAATTGGCAGCACAGTCCACGGCTGATATCACACTCGCTTGACATAGTGCACTCCTCATCTGTAAGTACATTACATTCGCTTGGTAGAATCTTTTCATGATCTTAAGTAACTATGTATCCAAGCAAAACACGTCATCACGTTATTAAAATGATGCAAAATAACTCTAAAATGATCACTGAAAGTCACTTCAATCATTTACGATTCATTTTAACATCGTTTTGACGTTATCGTGTCTTATTGTTCTTGGGTATATTTTAAAAGAGCAGAATATACATTTGTCAACGTACTGTATAATTTGTTTGAAGTGGTCGGTGGTTGACACGATTTTGTTTCCCGTCCAGGCATTTCGGCACACATTAAGCCAGTTTCGCAATCGCTATCCCGTCTGCAAAGCTCGCCTTGTTTCATACCAAAATCGAAAACACATGTTCCAACAACTGCAACATTAAACTCGTGATTATTTTCTTATCGACAAAACGAAAAGAATAAAAAATAACTCAGGAAACAAGTTGATGTTACTTTAATGTTCAAATGTCAAAGACATAACAGCTTGTTTCCTAGAAGAGAGCTTTATTAATTTTAATTGAATAAGCTTTAATTAATTAATAGGAACTTTTAATTGTGAGATATTTTAATTTACCTCCATCGAGATTTACACAAATGGAACCTGGGCAACAGTGATCATTATACGCGCATTTTCTCTCGTAGCAAGGTTCTTCCGTTGGTTCAACTCCTTCATATATACCACCATATCCTTCCTGGATTGACTGCTTTATTTGAAATACAAATTATATTTTAAGATCTTAAATGCATTATTTAGAATTGAATATATTTAACAATTTTAAAATTACGAAATAATTTATCAAGAAAAATTAAAAGTGGGATGGTAAAAACAATTGTCATTTTCTCTTCAATCAATAATTAAATGGAATAGAATTGTTTGTTGGAATTGCTTCGAAATCTGTAAGAAACGGTAGCATGTTTTTTATTCGTTAATTTTAGTTTATTTAATCATTTATTTCTAACTTATATCCGTAACTTCGATGAATCATTGTTATCACAGTGTATCACGTGATGCTTTTCTTTCGCTTTTCTTGATCGCAGACAAGTGTGAGTTGAATGATAATGCATTTGATATTCTCTTGTTAGATTAAATTAATTTATATAATTTTGTTTAGAATATTTTGCAAATTCACTGTTCTTTAAACAAAAGAATATATAAGTAAAATAATGATGAACATGGCCGCGTTTTAATATACACTGCCAGTACTAGAAATATATAGTTTATATTACGTATATTATAGATTTTTAGTACTAGTAGCGTACATATATCGGAACGTGGCCTATATAAGAAGCATGTAATAAAGAGAATATACATGAGTAAGAAAATATTACTGCATAATTCCATTCCATTTAATAATAATAGAAATTTTCCAGGGCTTGATTATACACACGGCGAAGAGAATTAATCTTCCTGAGTTAATGCGAAATAAATAAAGCTGCAATTGAAACGTGCGCAGATATTTATCGGGCTTGAGTATTCCCAGAAGTTATAACTCCACTGCAGTTGAAACGCAGTAAAAGTTTCTATAGTAGCAGTAATTTCACAAATATCGTGGTACAGAGGCGGCTCTGTTCAATCTCCAGATTGCAATTTCGCGGTTAATTCTTCGCGACCGAAGAAATGTGAAATAAACAGAGCCACTGGAGAATTCTTCTCGCGATTACTGAAGCACGTAGCTCGAAAATGAAGTATCGATCGTGCGTGACCTGTATTGCGGTACGGTGTTGCTAATTAAATCAAATAATAAAAAGTTCAAATGGCGTTTAAAAAAACTCGGAAGGACATCTAGGCAAACTTGCAAGTACTTTAGATTTTATCAGTTTACGTCTGAAATTTTATTATGTGAAAAGTGTTTAAAAGAGGTTAAAATAATTTTTGAACTTTTATTTAATCGTTCAGATTATTAAAAGAAGTTTAAAAAATTTTATCTTCGATATTTTTAAGATACATTTAAAGAGCACTTGAAAAATTAAAGCCGCGTAATTCATAGTCTGTTCTTATTTTAAATCCGTCTTAAGTTATTATATTTAAGATGTTAATACAGCTTTGTAATGACATCTCAATATTATACTTAAAATGATTTTAAATAGCAAGAATCGACTAGGAATACCAGCTTGTAACATTTTTGGAATTTTAGATGCCTGGATTTTCAACGGATGTTTGAATATCTTCAGGTTTTTGTATCTTTGATGTCTAAAATATATGTAAAGGACGTTTAAAAGATTGAAATATGGTTTACAAGTTTTTACGGCTACTTTCTTACAAAATATGATTATCACTTGATCACAATGATCGCGAGATATAAAACTGTTATTTTTCCAAGGACGGGTCGCTTTACTTACTTGCAATAATCCAGGGCGGTTCATGTAACCTCCATGACTGCCATAACCGAGATTAGACAGCATTTCAGGACTAAAGCGGTTGAAAAGGCCACCCCATGCCTCGACACCGATGTAAGCCGTGTTTGCTACAAGCACTAACGTTATCACCGCACACGCCTTCATGCCGTTAGAGATGTACTGATCTTCGGCGCTCTATAATCATCCGAGGGAGAAAGGGTGCTCATATCGCGTTAAAATTATTGAAATTTATCAGAGAAAACTCGGCGTAATCGCACATTATTGAAAAGTAAACGTTAATTTATTACATATTATTGCGCGAATATTTACAAATGCATTATGCGTGTAACTATCTCAAAATAATTAGGAATATTATTTTTGAGAGTATTTTTTCTATCTGCATGACATTTACATTTTATAAATTTAGCAATATAAGTATTCAGAAATTTCCAAAACATTTTGAAATCTTTTTTTTCTTAATTCATCAGAATCAGAAAGTAAATTCATTTTTTCATTACTTAAATTTTTTACTGTTTTGAAACTGTGACTGACAGTAATGTATTGAAATTACATTTGTCTAAAAGTTTCTACGTAAAAGTAGATTATATTTACGATGTAGCTCGATGCAACTTACAAAGATAAGAGAGAGAGGACAAAAACAGAACATTTAAATTGCAAAACAGGATAAGAAGGAATTTGTTACCGTTTAGTTTGAAATGAATTTCGCTTGATTTTCTCTTTCTTATACCTCTTACGAGTATATTTTATTTCCGTGTTGTTTATCCCGGCTGTTTTTGTTGCAAGCAGCGATCCGTAAGACGCAGTTAGCCGTTAGCATCGAACCCGTTTTACATGATGATTTATCTTATCAAATGTCGATGATGTAATGCTTCTACTATACTTTTCTTAAAGCGATCTTTTCACGGTTGCTAGTGCAATTTCATAATGCAAAAACCGATAAGAGCATTCTTCATGCAAAGTCATCGATTATTATTACTTATTTTTTCTTTTGTAATTTCATATCTTTTATTTATTTCTTATGTCACACTAATTAGTAAGGTTCACTAAAGTTCACTATAAGCTTTATAGTATTATAGTAAGCTTTATTGCGATTCAGGGGTCTTATTCTCACAAAATATCGCGTATGAAAATACTGGGAAGATCTATGATATACATGTATTTTCATATGCGACATTCTTCGAGAATAAGCCCCTAATGCATGATAATAAACTATGATGGTATTAATGAACCGATTAATATTTATAAATATATTAAAATGCAATCGACTGTATTCGTTTAACATGAATATTTAAATTATCATTAATATTTATATTTACATTACAATTAATTAATATTTATATTACAATTAATGATGTGATAGGCATCTTTTTTTTTCAAAGAAAATTGTTTCATATAATATATAGTACAAGAAGATTAAATGCATCAGCATTTAATTATTTGTAAAAGAGGGAAAAATGTAATGTAATGAGTTATGTTCATATTCTATTCACAGTCAAGGAATAATTTATGATCAGCATTTGAAATGAATTGCATCAGGTCAATACTAACAATAACCCCGAATACACAATCGATAATTCGTGTTTCATCAATCTCCCTCTTATGTTTTTTTAACTGTGATGAAATTTATTTGCGATATTTAGTGCATGTCGTTTATATATAAATGGATGTAGCTAAAATAGTAATACGTTTAACACAAAATTTCAATTAATCTAAATTTATCCAATTTTTACAGCTCAAATTATTCTTTAATACATTAAAAAACCACAATTTTAAGTAAAAAAAATATTTAAACACTTTTTATTTTAACTTTAAATATAAATCTTTACTATAAATCACTTTATTCTATTTTAATTGTGTTTTAACACACTTCAACGATAACTACTTTATCTAGAAAAAAATGTTAAGAATGTGTCTGAACGTCAAGGACAAACTTCGAAAGATACAACATGTAGGACGCTCTGATTCTAAAACATTCGTGCAACGTCTACAATATCATGACACACTGAACATCAGAAGCACCCCTTCTATTAACAAGCCATGAGTCACTTACGAAAAGTTCTTGCGCCCTGGCTCAGCTTGCCTGGAACGCCTTTACACCTCGGCCGGGCAGGATTAGCTACCCCTCGCTAGGTGCACACAAGCTCAACAAGTCCTCGGTGGAGTTTGCTGGAGGACTGAGTCCGTGCTGTGCTCGCTTCGGCAATCTATACTTCTACGTCGTTCCGGTTACCGTCACACGGGCGCATATACACAGTGACGCATGCGCCACCCGCTGCCGGCCCGTTTTCTTCTCTTTTTTTCGTACCACCCTATTGCGACCTACGTGACATTTTGTTCATTCAGATCTTTTGCTGCCTTGAGTAAGATAGCTGGCCGAAGGAGCCATTCGAACAAATAAACCATCCACATCCGAGACTATTCATTCCCTAAGCTCGGAGTATGCAAATTTCTCTGCCAAACATCCGAAGAAAATTGTTGAATCAACAACCTACTATTTCTGGCTGATTTGACTTGGAAGGAGCTATAGGCCAATCAGAACAAAGAAGAAGAGGCTACTCATATAGACAGACGATGCAGCGTCGACAATAACGTGATCGAGTGTAATAATGATACAACGAATTATTGATTTTTAATTAAAAAAAGTTTTTGTCGGTATTTGATAAAAAAATCCAGATAATATACAGCATCCTTTTTGCTACTTGTGCGAAAAAGAAAAAATCCACAGTTTTACATTGCTTTGAATGCAATCTTTTTACAATCAGATTCGCACGCACAGATTAACTTCTTTCGCAAATTATAATATCACGATCCTTTGGGATACCGTTTGCATCAGAAAACAACTTCAGAAATTGCGATGTTCTGTGACATCCGGAAGAACAAGCAGCGCACGTTCTACGAAAGGTCAGAGATAATAAGTAATCTCGCTCGTCTCACTCGTGCGAACTCAACTTTGTGGGGAGGTCCTTTGTATTTTGCAGAATTTTTCTGGTTCTTAATGCCCGTTGTTATATTTATCTCAACTTGAGATTCTCAAGATGTATTCCCGACAATCACGACAAACGAGTATTCCACCTTCGCGCGCCAGGACACGTTCTCGCCGTTCATCGTGCTTACCTTGCTCACTTTAGCTCACTCCTTGTCGCACTCCTTATATTACCGCCTAGGTTCGTTCTCTCTTGGTCGTATTGATCCAAGGTATCCTGATGTGCTCGCCGGGTGGTCGCTCCTGCTCCATATACCCGTTTATAAACCCCCGCATGCTCTTTCACATATACTAGATGATTGCAAAGCAAAAATCGTGATAGTCTCGTCATTGTTTAATGCTTTTAAACCTGAACTCCTCAATAGGTCTAATTTTTAATGAAATATCTTTGAATGATTTTTTTCTCAAAAAGCCAGTTTTTAGAAAGCTATTGAGCTAAAAGTTGAAGTTCTAAAATGTAAAGTAATTTTTATTCTTATTAAAATCCTTAATGAAAATACTGATAAATAATTTTTTATTATTTTGAGGAATTTTAGGAAAGTATATTCAAATAGTTTACTTAAACTACTATTATTTTATTATGTCAGTTTTCTCATAAAAATCTTCTAAAAAGTTTTCAACTCAGTTGTTGTTTAAAAGAATTATAAATTATAATCAATAGTTTTAAATTGTATAACCTTCACTCTTTCAACTTTAATCTTTTTTACAACTAACGGTTGATCTTAAATTGTAATTACGACGTTATTTCCTTTTTCCTGAAAAGGGCACTCAGTGGACATTTTCGCGGAGGATGAGAATAAAACCGGTAGATGCGCGTAAATCTTGCAGTGACAGATCGCAAATACGCTTACCGTCCGTCCACGATGCAACCACCTGTGTAACGAAATGCCAGAGTACGCAGGCGAATGCATACATGCGTTCTCGCGAGTGCACCGGGTCGCGTCGTGTATGTGTACGTACCATTAAATCGCATCACTTCTTTCCGCTTTGACGTTTCGCGGCGTAACTTTGAACGTTACTTTGGTCTTGCGTGTCGTGAATAACAGGTCCCAGACTTCTAAGAAACTTCGTGTCCACTATGATGGAATATAAATGTATATTGTCTCGCGTCGTAATAGCACGCGCATGAATAAGCGTAGGATGGTTTGTACTATGAATACTCGTTTCATGATCTCGATCACTTACTGAAATTTATTCTCCGCTAAGGTCAGCTGACACGCCATTTAATGGTCCTTTGAATTACCGCGCCCTTTCCTACGTAAACGAAAACACAATACGTGTTTATACGTATATTTCGCTCGAGGTAATCCAATTAATTTAACGCTTCAAATAATTTTATATTATTTGTCCGGGGAAATTTTGCTTTTGTTATATAAATGATTACATATGTATTAAAATAGTAATTTTTCTATATAATTATGTTGAAGTAGAGTATTAAATAATATTTTTCAGTCTGATTTAACGTTAATTTCTTCCTAAACAATTTTTATTTTGTAATACTCATTTATATTATTTTTTACTTATTTAATACTTTATCAGTCTTCTCTATTTAAATCTCACGAAATTACGGTTGATATTTGTATATATTCTGCGTAATATTTTAAATACAAAAGACACAATTATACAATTGATACGTGTAATTTCGTAATTCCTTATTTCGCGAGATTTATGCAGACAACTAATATCAATTGTAATGCAGTAATAATAATGATAACGGTACTTTCAAGAAGTTCGTTCTATTCTGAATAGAATAACTGTATATATTTTACGCGTGGCTAATATAATAAAAAGCGTATTCACAAAGATCCTAATCGGTAGCACGACATTTCGTTCCCCTATAAAGCTGCACACTTTGCTATTATTTTTCCATTTATCACAGATGCACAGAATTAATAATTACACTATAACGAGATAACAAGGGGATTGTTCTAAGATTAACTTAAAGATATTTTAGAAAGATATATTTTAGAAATTAATTATAATAAAAAAAAACTCATATTTTTTTATGAAATTTTATTTATATAATAAAAAGTAACCAAATTTTTGTAAAGCGTAAATTGTTTCGTCTTTTGGAAAATTGTAGAGAATCGCTAGCGGCGTATAACGATATTTGAATGGATTGATTGAATTTGAATTTAAATTTTGAAGGGATTTTTGATTTTTACTATAAAATGCAAACATCACAGAATTAGTGCCGTAGGCAAATATCTTGTGGTATATACGATTTGTAGATTTTTATCGGTGTCATGACCTTTTAGTTCAAACACGTGCCAAATGAACGAGCGCCAGAAAGATAGGAAGCACCGGAAGCAGCGACGTTATCACCGCGGTGACGTTCATACGTGATGATATAAGTATATTAAAAGTTCGATCGATTTGGAGAACATTTGTCTCTATTTTTAATAGGAGTATCACCTCGAGGATTGTAACGCGTAATATGCACGGCGATGTGACGTCAAGTAGTCGTTGATGTCTTTTATGATATTTCCGTGCGTGGAGTGTTGGTGGTGAATAAATAACCGCACATATTAATGTTATCGTATAAAAATGTATTTAATAAATAACATCTAACAATGAAATAAAATAGGGCTTGCAGCTCGTCTTTATGCACTTATGTATGTATTACAGAGCTGGCGCGAATATTCACGGAGCAGGCAGAGATATAAAATATGGAGAAGAATGTTGCGCAGTTTTTAGAATTCACTCATGTCTACACATGGTAGTCCAAAATTCGCTCACGTGTCTTTGATGATGAAATTATTACTGATGTGATTTGAAATATCATTAATTTGCGATCAATTTTCCCTTAATTGAACTGTTTAGGAGTTAACAATTTCTATAAAGTTATAAATTTTAACAATTATAAATTAAATAATGAATAACTTCTAAGTTATTTTTATTAATAAGATATTAAATATTATTTTTGTTAATAAGATATTTTTGTCAAAGATTTTTGTTAAAGAAAAGTCAGTTTCAAATTAGGAAGTCGCTATATAGAGCATTGACGTAAATCGTGAATTATTTGTATCTGTTTCTTCGATCGTGGAAGGATGTAAAGAAAGCGATAGGAATCGGTCATTTCAGGAGTGATAACGATTTAAAATTTCTGAACTCTCTGAACTTACTTCAATGTTGACTCTGCAAATATGTGTACACATGCGCATAAGGACGAGTTTAAACATTGATACGCATAAATGCAACATCGGGCACTGGTTGTGCGCCGAGAAGCAGTAATTTACCGTGGACAATTCCGTAGAATTCTATTTCCGTAGAAATTTAAATAACTTGAGACTCAGGTTGACTTGTTTCTTCATTCTCCTTTTCTTTGTCTCTTCTTTCTTTTCCTTTTCTCTCTCTTTCTCTTTCTCTCTATCTCTTTCTCTCTCTGCATTTCTCTGCTTCTACAATAAAATTTACTCAGCACAAGTTGCTGCTTATGCAAGTGTCATTCCCGTTGCACTAATAGAAAACATGAAATAACGGATGCATAAGAGAATAAGGCGTCTCATTATTATTCAGAAATCGATACAGCCTTCTGACATTCAAGTTCGGTTACATCTGCGGTTGTGTTACTTATTTGAGTTAAGTACGCTCTATCTCGAAGGGAAATAAATTAGACTTCCTTTGTACATTTATACAGAATGGCATTCGGTGCCGCTCGCGCAATTACGCGAGAACGTAAGATGACGATTGTGACCCAGCTTCTCAGACTCCGGTGATACTGTGCAGCCAGGGCTTGTAATAAGTCGTCCTCATGTACACACCCGGTAGATACGGAGCCGCACATTTAATACCGTGAGACACGGTCCCGACTAGGAACCATCTGCCGTCTGGCCGTTCCATCACTAGCGGACCACCACTGTCACCCTGAAGAAAATCATTACCGTTGTCTATAATTGTTTATGCAAGACCTATTTTCGGTATTAATGTTGCAGAATGCAAGGTAGTTATTTATCGCAGCATTGACAAACAAGTTAAAAGGATTAATCGCCAAAATATTGAAGATTTGTTAAAATAAAATAAAAAATTCCACAATAAAATAATGATGAAAACAATTAAAATAAAAAATAAAAAGTCAATATTATTAAGAATATTGACATGAATTTTCTACGTGTGATCAAGGGTAATTGCGCGTTAGCGATTAGGATTAAAAAGTAGTGCAGATGGTGGCTGATAACAAATACATTTGATATTTTTCTCTAGAATGAAAAATAAGACCTGTACAATAGAAGATCAAGTAGATTATGTATAGTAATACTGAAGCTTATGTAGATTATGTATAGTTATACTGAAGCTTCGCACGTGCAGCCAACAAAGTAATCACATTATTTGCCATAAGATCAAAGAGGCTCCGCTAACAGCTGGAACAGTTAATAAAGCTAATGGAATACAGTAGGGAGCAACTCATCCGATTACCTCACAAGAATCCTTCTGGCCATTAGCGTATCCAGCGCAGAGGAAGCTATCCAAAATCAATTTCACGTGATCGGCGGTTTGGAACATCTCCTGACAAACTGAGTTCTCCATTATGGGCACTTGGACCTCCTGCAGCACCGACGGCACACCACCATCTATCGAATGTAGCGTTACCGTTAGTAAAACCTTGACGGCGAGATGACGCGCGAAAAGAAAGTCACGATAGAACCGCGGACAGAATTCGGGCGCGTAGGAGGCTATACGAGAGTCATCGTGAAAGTTGTTACTCTGCTCTCGTCACGGTAACCTGTTCCATTTTGTACTTTCTAGTCTTGCGGGAAATTTACTGCATGAGTCGTGTACACAAAGGCGTTCGCAATTTACAAATTGGGTGAACGAAAATCGATACTCACTGTATTTAAGTCGGCCCCAGCCTGTGACCGTCGCCATTCGACCAGTGAAGTCGACACCGTCTTCTGGCATACAAATAGGTACGATGTGTTCGTCAAACTGCACCGGTGACTCGAGCTCCAAAAGCGCCACATCATTCTCGAATGTCGCTGGATCGTAACCGCGGTTCACGATGACACGGCGTACATTTTTCGTAACGCTTCGTTTTGGTTCCAACTCGCCCGAAATATCGTATTCGCCGAACACCGCGACCAAAGAAGCCAGGAAGCTACTAACAATAAAATAATGCTATATTTGTATTTTTTCAATTGTTATTAGTTACACAAAGCATCTCGTTATTTAACTGAATGCTGCTTGGTTAAAAAATCGATAAAAATTAAAATCATTAAATTTTTATATTTTTTACAAAACAAAATAATAATAGAAGTTAAAAATTTTTATATCATAGGGAAAGAGAAAGAGAGAGAGATAGATATATATATAAAGTTAATAATATAGTATAGTTATATATAGACATAAACATATTATTTGTGTTAATTATTAATTTTCGGTGAAATTTCAAATAAATTTGTATAACGTACCCTGGTTGACAATGGGCCGCTGTTATCACATATTTATCGGTGATAAGTACACCTCCGCATTTATTCTTCGTGAACAAGCCGAGCCAGGTCGCCTCGCGAACCAAAACTTGCCATGGCCACTCTCCGAAATCTGCGCCTTTTCCGCCGACTACTTTTCCTGATCTTTTTGAGATCAGAGGTCTTACGCCGCATTCTGTTATCGCAATTAATCATTATGGTGACCGTAATAACAGTCGTGATAATTGCGATTAAAAATACACATTTTCATAAAGGATTTGAAACAGAGTAATATAAGGTTTAGTGAAAAAGTAGAAAAGAAACGAGATTCCGATTTAGATGTTCGGATCTTTTATTTGTAGAATTTTTTACAAAAATTTTGCGAACTTGTCGACTGCTCACTTACGAGTCCTAAAGTCGGCTACGTTCTGCTGGATGACATTCGTTTCTGCAATGCTGCTTGCAGTTGTGTGCAGACTCTGTTCTTCTTCTAGCAGAATTGCCTCCGTACTGCTGGACGATGCAGTCGTGGGTTTCCTGGTCGGTTTTGTCGGACGCCTCGTTATTACTTGGGGCCTTTTCGTTGTGACGTTCTGCGATGTGTTTGGTTTAGGTTTCGGAGTAGTCGCTTTAGTGGGACGCGTTGGCTTCTCGGACGACGACGGTTTTTGAGTTGGACGAGTAGGCCTCTTAGTGGTCGCGGATGGCCTTTTCGTCGTCGTCGACGACGAGGACGACGCCGGTCTAGTTGTGGACTTTCGCGTAGGTCTTTTTGTCGTAGTGCTTCCAGTTGGAGGTCTTTTCGTTACGGTAGAAGATGTTGAATTCTCTACGGTGCCATTTCGAGTGTAGACTATGTCTTTTAGATTCTAAAAAGGCGATCAGAAAAGAAAAACAAATTACACAAGTATTCTGTGTTAGAAACAAAGGCTCGTATTCAGTATTTAGAAATATTCAAAACGCGCTTATAATAATGTTGAACGCACTTAGCATATAGTTCACGTTGCATATAGAATTTTAGAAATAAAAGCGCATTTATTGATAAAAGTACGTCCTGAATACAGACCGAGATATTTATTATTAACCCTTCAGACCTGAGATTGGAACCATGTTAAAAAAATTTTTTTTTTAATTTAATTCAAGAGGGCACTTTAATAAGTAATTAATATTAAGCAATTTTTCAAAAATTTAAAGGGTTAAAACAATGTAGTAATATATTAAATGAGCTAAAAATGTGCAAAGAATAATAATGTATTTTTAATTAAAAATAATGCAAGTTTAATATGTCAGTTTAACATGGACAATTATTATGTGAGACAACTTTTAACTTTATTATACTAATGTTTGAATTTATCTTGTCGCTTTCAGTGTTACTCGAGGAAAATTAACTCATGTGTAAAATTTTTAGAAGCAAGAGAGAACAAAGAATTTAAGCTTTCAACGTTTTGGTTTATAAGTATAAAAATAATGAGACATTAATGTAAACTGTGTTTATCTCGTAACGCTCAAAGCGCTGAAAATTAAGCTATATCGCCACGTAAAACTCAAAGCAATCTAAAACTTCGTTAAACGACACAGGAGCATAAAACTCTCTCGCTCGTAAAAACAAATTATCTTGTTACCTCAAAAGTACCCTGCAGCGACTCGACGAGCTTGACAACGAAAGCGTCAACTTTGTTGGTCAGCACATCATCCTCAACGAACGTGGGTGTCGGAATATCGTATTCGCTGATGAGTTCGATATCCGGATACCCGGTTTTATTGTACGCCTCAACAATTGTCGGCTTCTCCTGCTGCGAGATCGGCATGGAGATGTTAAGGTTCGGATTCCGCACTGGTGGGAAATTGATGAGATCGTCTGGTGCCGCAGTCTCATCATCGCAAGGTGCAGCAGTGGTGCTGGTAGCCTTGTTTACGGTATCTTTGAATATAATATTATTAATTGGTGTCAAATTATTGTTTGGCCAATTGATGCCGGACGTCGATGGCTTTAGATTGAACGTTGGTTTGCTCGACCATGAAGATACCGTGGTCCAAATCACGGGCTTTTTCGTGCTCGGCCGAATCTTTGTGCTTGCATTTTCCTCGATCGCCTCGGTGCTAACATCAACTGTTGGTTTCGCGCTGGTGCCATCCTTCAGGTTGACGCTGATATAGCTAGTAGAGACCACGTTGTTGTTGGCGACGTTGGAAATTACGGTGCTGATGTTGTGAGTTATGGTAGTGGACACGCTGGGTTTCTTGGTGATTAGGGTAATAGGTCTAACAGGAGTAGTTTTAATCGAAATTGAAGCGGGCTTGGTAGTTGTGCCCGAAGGCTTTCTCGTGACGGGTTTCTGAGTAGTTTGCGTGGTAAAGCTCGTTCCAAGCGGGCCGAGAACTATCACGGTAGGCGCCGGAGGGTTTGTCGTAGGTCGATTGCTGATGAAACCGCCGCTGGAAGCGCCGGAGTACGTTTGCGTGGATGGTCGTGAGCCACTCGATGTCTGATGATGCGACGTGTAAGTCGTCTCGGTAGGTACGAGCTCGTAGTTGTAGTACGCCGATGAAGGTTTAGACTGTATGAAACCAGGTTTGTAATAACTGTGCGGGAAAGTCGAGGACGCGGGCGTTGTAGGTCGATAATTTGCAGAACTGACTTTGACATGATGGATAGGTTTTGAGGTCTCGTCAATACTCACCCAGGCCTGAACCGGCGAGGAATTAGGAACCGGAAGAGTCACTGATACGTCCGCATTCGGAGTGGTGTCATTCAGAATGGAGATTATGTGATTAATGGCGATTTCCTCTTTGTCGTAAACAACATCATCCTTCTTCTTGTTGCCCGATGGCAAATCGTATATAATGGTGGGTACCTTCACCAAGTCGTCTTTGATGCTAGAGGAGATCATTGGCGTAGTAGTTTCAATTTGTATTGAATTCGTCATCATTTTTGTAGTCATTTTCTTCTCGACTGTGCTCGTTTTCTCGAATGTGTTTGCCAGCAGTGTGCTGGATAGATCGTTCGTGAGCTTTTGCACATTGGTGTACATCTGAGTCACCACGGGCACATTCATTATTATAGATGTCAATTTGGGAGCTTGCGACGTCAACTCCGGCATGGAGGATTCAGTCTGCTCTGAAAATTTTATCCACATATTTCCATCTTGTGTGATCTTATCGATCGGCATTTCAGTGGAGGAGGGTTGGAAAATCTCGTCCGGATTGTTGATCTCCTCGAGCATTGTACCGTTCTCATTCAACAATATCGTCTCTGGATCGCTGTGGTTGTTCTGGCTTAGTCCGTGCGAGAACAATGCCGGAAGCTGATCGACTGGATCCACTATTTGCAAAATTTGATCGGGACTCAGCAACGTAGTGATTGGTTTCTCTCTTGGCGGATCTTGGTGATTCTGAATATCGTTATTAGAATCTGAATGCATCAATAATTCTGGCAATCTTAGATCATCGATAATGTCCTGCTGACCCAAAAGAGCCGGGAAGCCCTCGGCCAACTGATTTATGTTTGTCTGTTGGGGAAATTGAATTTTTTCAGCGTTGTTTGACGACGATAGCATCGATAAAGAACCTTGATTCGAACTAGAGATCTTCGTGTATATCGTTTCACCGCCACTAGAGACATTTGGCTTATCAGTCTTCGTGGTCTCACCACTCGATGACATGCCAATCGGCATGCCGTCCGAATTCAGCAGGATAGGTATGTCGGGTACATGGTCGATCTGTTCTAAATTGATAAACTCCTCGGTGCTGGGCAGATCATCGTTGCTATTCATCGAGCTCTTCGGTGGTAATTGGCAGCACGCACCGAAAAGGAAGCCGTCCATGCAGGCGCCGACGACCTCACCGTTACGCCGTGTGCATTCATAATTAAACATGCATATCGGTGGCTCGCTCGACTTAATACGCGGCGGCAATGACGGCCGACACACCTTCGGCACTATCGTGTAGCCACCGAACAGCTTTCTACCTGAAAAATAATTATAATAAAAGATCAATCCTATAAGGTTCACGACTTTTCTCTTTGTTTTGTGCAAAGAGTTAATTTGAGAAAGAATCGAAAAAAATAGCGTATTTCATATAAAAAGAAGCTTATATGATATGTTTTTATAAAGGATTCTGCACTAATTATATGGAGAATTGGTCCCAGTGAATGAGTTAGTTTTCACATATAATGTTTTACAATGTGATGAACAAGAATGTCATAAATACAAAGTTCAATAATGAATAGTTTTTGAGCTAGGATGTATAAAAGGTGTCAAATTGTGCTCACATAGTATACTTTTGATATACCATAGCTCAAAAATTATCCACTTAAAAAAATATCAATTTAATACATGCGGTGTCTATACAATTCTCATCGTGTTAGTGTTCACATTAACACCAATATGGTATGGATTTAAAACCTTATTATTTATACAATATTTTTATTTTAGACCGTATATGTGAGAAACACAATCAATACTAGAAATTTAAATGCCTATTACGGAAGCTGGATCTTCGTTGCTTTAAATAATTCAATCTTGAATTACTCTCTCTCTAATATTATTACTTATTATTTATATAATTACTTATTATTTATATCAACACTATTATGATGTGGATTTAACATTATGTTGATGTTAATATTAATACTAATACAGTGAGAATTACGGACACCGGTAGATGTAAAATCCACACTGATATTTTTTAGAGTGCATCAATTTTGTATTTATGATATCTTATTCACACATATTATGTGAAAATTAAGTCATTTCACTAAGATCTATAATTTTCCATATAATTAATGTGGGGTCTTTTGGTCGTTTATTTTACGTGTATATCATAAGATATTAGTTTAGAGAACTTTCACAATTTCCGAAGAAAAAAACCGGTAAAAGTTTATTTTTGTAAAATAAATTATCGTAGCATGTTGTGAAGAGGCATCCAAAGTTCGCTCCGGTTGGTATTTGGGTTGCGGAAGAGTACCGCGTTCACGTAGCTCGAGACACTGCCCCAAATTTCGGTTTACCCTTAAAGAGAAATCGAATATCGGATCGAGGATTTATTGGTTGCGATATGCAACCCGTGGTAGAAACGTTAAACAACCGTTTTTGCGTGGGTCAAAATATATGGACATCGTATATCTTTGTAACGTTTCCATTTTAGTCACCGATGTTGCAATAGAATGAACGAAGCAAGAAGAGTATAAATATAGATATCGCGTAGATATCGATTCATTTAAGAAAGAAGAACGAAAGGAAGGTTATTTCTTCTAAAAGTTATCCTCCCTCTTTCGTTTAATTCCCATCATATAGATTTGACGATAACATCTTTCCTGTTTCTCCAGCTTGTTTCTCTCGAGCACGCGAGAGAAAATATGAATCAACATCAATATTGAATTAATATCGGCGAGAAAACGTCGGTTACGAGATGCACGCCCGTTTTGCGCGTGTGTTGTGTTTGCACATACGCGGTTATCTTTTTCCGGTTATGCTTAGCTGACCAAAGCATAGACGAGCAGGCATGTAGGCTCCGCCGCGCACGTGCCTTCTACGCGCTTGCACACTGCCGATATATGATGACCTACTCGGCGATCCGTCCGCGATGCTTGTCTGGATACTCGCGGTTGGCGTTCCAGATTTTTGCTATGCGTGTACTCTCGCGTCTTACCGATCTATCTTATATTTATCAGTCTCGATATACTGCATTCGCTCGTTTCCAAATATAACACATACCCGAAGAACACAAAAGCCTAAAACTCGCCATAAAATTGTCTGAAAGATGTTCTACATTTCTCGAATAGACACCTTTCGTCTTTCAGATTTTTTTATATATTGCAAGATAAAAAAATATAAAATAAATATCAATTGCGATAAATGTAAAGTAATAAAATATTTATCAAATAACAATATGGAAATAAACATCTGCGCGATAAATTTTTTTTATTTGTAATGTTCGAATAATATATATAATGATGTATAACAACAATATCAAGTCATGGTAGAAAGTTTGAGTTCTCAACTGATTAGGAACTTGAAGAATTAAATTCATCGTTTTTATATGCCCGCTCTTTGTTACGTAAATATGTTCTCGTGCAAAATTTACATATTTTTTGCGACGTCCGTCGTGGGTTGTACAACTTTCTTTTCTACGCGACGCGGAAAATAGAAGAGGGCAATTTGCAATTTAAATTAGCCGCGGGATTGTGCACAGTGTTGTGAAAAATGGGTTGGCTACGTGAGCCGTAGAAGCGCGATTATGCCCATTCTGGAGCATGTAAGGCATGCTAGTTAATAGACAATATGTATGAAAGGATAAAGTGCATACACCTTAATTAATTATTGTGAGACATGTGACGCAATACGAGCATTAAACGCTTGCTGTTGATGTTACGTTTAACAAGAGTTTGCTCAAAACGGGAGAGCGTCGCATTAAATATGCACGATGATCCAAAAGCTTTGTAGCAAACTTCGTGAATTATTTACGCGAATTAAATTGAATACATCGCGTTACTGCATGGGTTTTTTTTATGTATACTGTTTCGTGTACTGATATTTATCTGATAGATTATATAGATTATATATTTTACATCTTAGATTATATGTCTTACACAATGAAAATAATTACTAAGCAGTTAATGGTTTATTGATCTCAATCTATAACCGATCTCGAGAAAATGAGCACTTTAGAAAATACTTAATGTGTTAAACACAAGTATCGCGATAAAGATGATGATGCACAATTTCCTGCGAGATGTGTGTAGTCCTTCAATTATTCTATCATAGTACTGCAACGATAAAATATATGTTGGGGACAAAATATGTTGGGCAAATAGCAGTAATAATTAACCCGTATTACGGCTAAATTTTTCGCTCCCGTATGTATTTCCTATGTGTATTGTCGACAGGGTGCAATGTGCATTTGGAAGCAGATAGGACGAAAGCAGCTAAAATATGGGTATTATTAAAGCAGATATATAAGTTGATACTATTAAAAAGTTTTATTTTACTCTACATTTTGTATTAATCTACATTTTCTATTATATTTCTGTAATATTTGTATTATATAACTTACTTTTTCAATTAATATGATATTTTTATTATTGCCCTGAAATCTGATAGTAATAATCAATAATTGATAAAATATAAGCTCGATAATCTGTTAAGCGCTACAAATAAATAAATAGATTCTTATTACTGTGTTTCAAATTTTATGCATTTATCGTTAAAAAATTTAAACAAATCTTTATTTCAATTTCCGCATTAAATTTATTATTCTTTATAATTGATAACTTTGTTTTGTTTATTTAATTTTACAAGCTTCTCATTTTCGTCATATTATCATGCAGGCGCTCGATAAAAAAATGTTCAACATTTTATAGATCCCATACAAATTGATATAACAAATGAATCGAAAGAGAATTCTTAACGAGAAGAAATTTCACGCGCTGTGAGAAATGTCATCATAAACTATTATAGAGCTGTAAATGCCATCACGAGTGTCGTACGAGCCACAAAGTCTCTTGACACAAATCAACGTGCGAAAGTAGAGAAAGGTAAATTTCTGATATATAGGTCAAAGTCATCGTTAATAAATATTTAAATATAATAGTTACATGTTTGATATGCCAGCTTGTAAGAATAATTTCGAGAGAGAGCGTCTTTCGGATTCACGACGTTGAAAACTTGACGTGTTCGATAGATGACATTTGAAAATTCGCCGTCAATAAACAAGAGTGTCCTAGAATTGTCGTCTGTTTAACTGTGTTTAATGAGAAGCTTGAAGTCAATCTTCTTCTCGCAGTAGATTCTCATCGTATAGAATCATCGTTTGTCGTTACATTTTAATTTCCAATGTTAAATATTATTTTTATTAATTGAAATTTGTATTTAATTTTTGTTTAAATTGATTCAATTATACATTAATTAAAACCGTCTGTTTATATCAATCTCACGTCATGTTTTAATTAATATAACTGAATTAATTTTCTTCAATTGAAGTTGCCCAAATCGCTTGTTATACGTCACATTAAATAATCACGTTTAATTCAATATCACTGTCATTAAAATGACCGTCACGTTGTGAAGTTTATTCTCCATAAACACGTCAATAACATGAATAATTGAGTGAATATAGAATATATATCTGGAACGATATTGCTCCGACAACATGCGCCACTTTCATCTCGAGTACCGCGTGAATATCTTAAAATTTGTATGTGTTTCACACAACAAACTCATGAGCGGATACGTCTCTCTTGTGACTTTTGAAGGACCGTGTGAAATTCTAAACAGAATACAATGTCAATATTTGCCGTGCCAAAAATTCGTAAAAAGTTCGCGATGAGTTAAAACGTGAAACACTGACGCGCGGCTTTTCTCCGACGACCCTTGACCTTCCTCTCATCATGCTCGCCGGAAGGGACCGAAAGCGGCGTATGTGAGACATCGATATTCGCGCAGCTCGGCAGAAAATCGAATTTCACCTCGTCTGTATTATACGCTCAACGCGCGACCGGAATAAATGGCATATGGCGAAAAGCTTCGTTCTCGGCTCCACCTCTCTGTTGTTGATTTTGCTCAAAGAAAGACGGAAAGTAGAATTTGGTGTCAGTAATGACCGCCGACTTTAACATATCATTTTGTATACGAGCCGTGGACACTGGTATGCATGTTAACGAGAATGCATATGCGAGAATAATTTGTAAAAGTAGAAATCCGAGTTTTGCCTCATTTTCGCGTTTCTCACGTATATATTACCTTCTAACGATAGAAAAATAATGATTTATAATGCGGAAAAAGATGTGTTTGAAAAATATTATGTAAATTATGTGGGTTACTTTTTTTGCGTTAAACAAGTTTCTAATTTCAATTCTTTAAATACACATGTGGAATAGAGAGAGAAAAAGATATACGTTAATGAAATATTTTCGCGTTTGACGAGTCAAGAAATATTTAAATATGTTTCGTCCTATTAAAATAGATATATGAAATGTAGATGGTATCAGTTACCTTCATTTTGAGGCGTCCAGGAGTGAGAAGAGACGCATGTCAGAGTAAGAAAGATGAACAGCAGACAGACACCTTTCTCAGCAACCATCTGTAATGAAAAAGTATTTTAAGAAAATCTAGATATTTATTGAGAAAAGACATTTATCTTGAAAAACTTATATTAGTTAATATATTAAAATTTTAAGCACAAATTTAAAATTAAAACGTTCTTATCAAACTTAAAGATAGCTCTGCTTTAAGTCAACGTTAATTTATTTATAAAGGCTCTTGGCACTAGCTCAACGACGATCTTAAAGCACCCTTTAGTTTTAAAGACCTGACTTTGAGACATAAAATATGACGTAAAAGATATATGGATCATTATATTCATATAGCGCTTATATTCGCAAGAAAAAGCGGATAAGTTACAATTTTCTTTCTATGAGATACAAACTTACTTATCCTATCCATTAAACGCGCATTACGTTTCAGCCAGAAAATTTCTCCATTTTCATAATGACATAAATGTATTCAAGTACAAAATAAGTGAGAGATAGCGTTCACTGAAGATATTTAGTTGATCAATTATATTCTCTCTTTTCAAGTGAATAATTTACGAAGAGATAACATCTGTGTTGATTGACACATTGAAAAGAGATCTTTTTTAGTTCATCTTCGGCATAATTGTTCAGCAGCCATAATTTTTCAGAGTTAATTACCAGATCTACATATTGGCACGTGTTTTTGTCCCTATAACGGTACAAAAATATCAGCCTCTCGCACGTATGCCAGAAAAACTGAGAGTCGTAAGATGATTCCCATGGCGTATTCTCTCAATTAATTTTATTTTACAAAATACTAACAGCTAATTTTGCAACAATTTATATGCACTAACGAACATTTATTATTTAAAATTTAACTAGATCTATGTATAGTAATTTATTTCCAAAAATTAATTAAAAAGTTGAATGAGATATGATGCAAATAACGTAAATAATTATCATTCATATAAAATGGATATTGATTACGATATGAAAACCGAAGATAATGAAGCGTGTAATATTACACCAAATGGATCGTAAATTACAATATTAAATTAATTTTAATTATAACGAATACACACATATTTGAAAATAAATATCTCGTATTTATCTCTTCGCATATTCGAAACAATTTTATCGAAAAATATTTTCATCTAATATGCTAAAACGTGGTTTACGCTCGATTCATATAGCGTGTCATTTCAAATTACAGTTATTGATTAACGAACAAGTGAATCCAATGACTGATAATGTAATGCTTATAAGGATGAATATATGAAGGGTTAACCAATATTTCACAAATCAATGCTCTTATATCGCGTAGGTGTATGCTTGCACACACAAAAAAAACGCAGGTAAACGTGAGTGAGTATATGTAGCTCTATTAATAATTTTTGTAAGAAGCAAAAGGTCAAAAAAGGTTTACGGACGCCATTATAATTTATAAAAATATAAATTTGTATCTAATTTAATCTAAGTACAATAACGATAAAAATAGAATTAATTGAGATAAAGGCAAATTGTACTGTTAAAATTTTAAGCGAAACACGAAGCACGTGTCTTTACTCGCTTTCTCGCTTTTGTCAAGTTCATATTCAAAGATCCCTTCGAAATTCCACGAATACAATATTCGTACACGTCTCACACGTGAATCGTCAAAATGTATGAAGAGCAAACATCGCCTTGGACCCATGTGTTTCCTGTTGGAGAAGTTCACGTTCACAAGCAAACACGGGCGCGCGAGCGTATGTCCGGAATCCCGTTACAGTCAGTCACACAAGCCCGATGTACGATAGCTGCGGACGAGACGGAGGAACGGGAACGAGATATCGGAGGAACCTGAAGGTAAAGTCGCCGGAGATCTTCGGCGATAGAGCAGAAGCCTTGATGAGCGAGACGAGGAGAAGAAATGGAGAGACGATGAGAAGCAAAGATACGAGAATGAGCGCGGGGCAAGCCGCTGGTCGCTTTAACACAGGTTCACCAAGACACTGGTGACCCAGTTTACCAATTCACCGACATTCTGTCCCATTCCCACCGTGGCCTTGCTAACCCATTATAAAGTTCATCTTCCAACGTGTCATACGAGATTACCCTCATTCATCTAAGTCAACGTGCCAGTGAAAATACACGTGTCTGTGAGTTTTAAGGCAATCTGATTTTTGGAGTTCTAATTTTTTTAATTTTGTATACTACAATGCTGAAAGTTTCCAACCAACTTTATTGTATAGTTTAGATAAAAAATCTTTACAAGTAAGATTTAGTATAAAAGTGCTTAATGTATTCTATAGTATTTAAAATATTTGTATTCCTAAATTGATTATAACATAAATTTTATTAACTTAAAATATATAACTTTAATATAAATTGAAAAATAGATTGACAAGAATTATCATAAAATTATATGTTGGCGGAAATTTTCAGCAACCACTGTATATCTTAAACTCTAAAAATTGAGAATTTAATGGATCGATGAGATGCGCAGCACTAAACTGAGTTTTATATTAGGTAAGCTCCGTAGAGTTAAATTGTAACAAAGGAACAATTTAGGTACATAACGATTGGTTGGTTGCCAAATGATAGTTTCGACATAAGTTATGATAATGTTTTTGCCTATTTATGGTCCGTTCGTGCCGCTCTGATTTTTAATGCGATCCGTTAAAGTGAACTGTTGTTCCACACAGACACGTGAGTTGATATGACTATATTAATACTCTCACCTGTTAACCTAAAAAGTACGGAACATCCGGTCGATTATATGATGTTGATTAAATGTACCATGATTATGCTAATTTCATTAAATATTGGATGATTATACTAATTACATTAAATGTACTAGAATTATATGTATATATACATACACATATATATACACATGTATATACACATGTATATAATGTGACTCGCACTTATATTTTCAATTATGCTGCTTGATCCGTAAAATATAATACATATTTAAAAAATAAATATGTGGAAACAAATTAGTCAAATTAAAAAATATTTCATGAAATGTTTTATGACGATGTTCTCATCAAGAGGAAATGAGAGAAAATTTATGATAGATTATAAAAAAAATAATATAAGTAAAATAATAATCAAAATAAAATGATAACTCTAAAGAAAAATAATAATGAATATATATTTCATTTACGTTTGCAAATGTAATAAGAACTTTTACAATGCAAGGACGAGATTGTAGATTATAAATACGTAATGCTTAACTTATATATTAACATAATCCATAATTATGAAATATTCTATTTAAAGTTAAGCGTAAGGTTAAACACACACTTCATCATGCACGGCTACCTTGATTCAGGGTCGATTGAATTATGATAATGTCGGTATATCGCGTAATAGTTGCACAAGGCTTACATCGTGAGAATGTTACATCGTTATATGCTGTTAACACACAAGTGCGAGCCTTTCGTATGCCCTACGTACGGCCGTAAATACGCGGAAGTCACTTTCGTTGCAGGTGTTTCGTTTTCGCGTAACATTTTCCGGTCGTTGTCAGTGATTATACCAATCAACGCGAGAATTCAACGCACTTACTTCAAGTAGCATCCTCCACTTTACTTTTTTAGACCCACCTTTTTTATAACATGCTATAAAATACGCATGCATAATAAGTAGCAAAAAAGTCAAACTTGTGTTGCAAAGCAAAAATGAGAAAGTTAAAAGATAGAAAAACAAAAGATGTTAAGGTAATAAGCAATAATTTAATGTTCAATAATTATAATAAGTATAATAGATTGTTTCAACTACACAGAATTTTCATTCAATTAAACGAAATTGGTTTTATTCTTAATTTTATTCTTTTGATATCTATTCTTGCACTCTAATTTTCGAGTTTTTTAAAACTGACTTTGCTTAGCTGATGAGGACTCTATGTAGTTGAAATGTTTTATTATTTTTGACAATTTTTTTATTGGACATTAAATTATGATTTATTATCTTTAGCATCTCTTATTTTTTGCTCGTTTCTTGACCTTTTTACTTAACTTTCTTACTTAATACGTGCATCTATATATGATATATATTTTTATTATTTATGTCAAATTATATACGTCAAATTTCTCATCGTCCATGTCATTTCGCGCTTTCGTTGCTACGTTTATTGATCGTCGACAGCGCAAAACCGCGATGTTACATTCCCGCGGACATTACTTTCCGGGCTATCTGCCGCGACGATCAATGGTAAACGAGTCCTCTCTCTCGACGTGCTTTATTGCCGGCAGAGAAGGTGTACAGGAGAATTCTCCCGGTGAATCGGAAAAAAAAACGTTTGCGGGAAAACACGGCGAGATCCCACGTTTGCACGCTAGTCACACAGAAGATCCTTGCCGAGAGGATCCTCTGCCAACCTCGACCTCCGGCGAGGCACGAATCATCAGAATCGAAAATTCTTCCGCGTTCATTGGCCGTTCGTCACTGAAGAGTATCGTGAATGCAAGTGCGTACGGTGCAATGCACGTATGCACGAGTAGATATACACACGTACAGAACCTCGGAGAAAGCTTAGTTTCAATGTGATTGGATCTTGATTATTGGATCTGGGTGACCCGATTGCCTCAACGAGGGCTTCCTCGTCCTCGACAACCTGTCGTGTAGACCATCAACGATTGATGCTACTATTAACGATCGATCACATCATACGCGTGGGTGATTGATGATGCCGAAATGTCATTCGAATTACCGTGTTAATTTAACGCTGAAAGTTACGGCAGAGACAATTTGACCTTTATTTCTAATTCCGCTCATTATAACTTTGTTAATATAATTGGAGATCTGTCTAGTACCGTTAGAGTTTTACAGATTTTTGTCTTGCAAGTAATTTTACGAATGAAAGAAGATTCTTTTTACTCATGAATTAAAGAAAGATTCTCTTCACACTCAGCCTCGTTTCCGCGATTCGCTTTTCACGGATAAGCGCGATTTGAATTAATTCAACAGGTCGGAACGTCTTTGGCCTCCATTTTCTCTAAGCGAGTGCAAGCATGAGCGTCAATTATCGAGACGACGGTGATTAGCGAAGTATAATCTGAGAAAGTAGGGAACCCGTGCCATTCGAATGGAACACAGAAGTCCGCGAAGTGTCCGCGCGAAACTAGACCTAGGACGAAGATGCAGACGGCCGCTGCTTTCACTCGATCGCATCGTTTAAAACATTTCGAGCGCGATCATTCGTGCAAAACCGATCGATTCCTCTTGTGCTCGTTTCAACATGGAAGACTCAATATCCGATTGCCTTGTACGAAGCATCGAAAGTGATAGCCGCAGTATTGTACGTTAACGTGGCAATGATGATACGAAAAGCTGCGTAACCGTTTGCGGTTAGAAAGAGACTTTTTCGATGAAAGCGGAAATCCTGTTTTTAATCAATTTTTTACATACTTAAATTTTAATCGGTAACGGTTTTATATACAGGTTGAGATTAATTCATCTATTTATAATTTAATTTACGTATATAATTTTCTTTTTATGTTTCATAATTTTCTAAGCGTAATTTTCTAAATATAACTTTTTAATCGATTTATATAATAAGTAATTAATTATACATTAATTACGATTTATATGTTAATTTTTACGTCAGTTAAGATTATAGAGATTATTTTATTAAAATCAAAGAGTTCATTTAGATAATTTGTTTACGTTAAAGCTACGAAGGGATGTCGATAGATATTCAAGTAAGGAAAACGTGATTTGTATATTTAAAAAAAATCAACGGGTTAATTTAATTCTTTTCACGTGAAAAATCCGCATTAGCGGTGAATTTCTGTTTGCATGTGAATTAACTTTAAAAGACGCCATGTGTTACAAATGCAAATCTTTTTTTACGGATTAACCGGTTAAAGGCGTAGAAGCGTTAAATGTGCGAATGAGTCTACATGATTGGAAAGAGTGACAACGAACTGTCGAAGCCTCGACAACCGTTACGACCCACCACCACATACCTGGCTCAAGTACACATTGGACGTATACGTATGTAAAAGATGTACGCGGTAGACGGTGCTTGGGGTCAATATAGGAGATCTTTTATCCATTCAAAGATTCTTATATAATCTTGTTAGATATTATATAAGAAAATTATAGATCCTTAAAACTGAGAATACTTCAATCGATTTATTAGTTTCCCAAAACTAACTCTTGATCTGTCTTCTTTTCTTAAGCTATCCGCACGGACTTCTTCGTTGAACTAAGAGAGTACTCAAATATAAGAGAAAAATATAACAGTATATATTGTATATAAAGAAGGACAAAAGTTTGTGAAGAAACGTAACTGGTAAATAAGTAGAAAGGTTACTTCAGGCAGAAAAACGCAAATGATCTTTATTTTATTTTTATGACAATTTGATAATGTTTACCGAGTATAACTGTGTTTACGGCGGACGCCACGCTTAAGATTCGCCAACCTTATGCGTGACCGTTGCACGCATGAAACTGGTAACGTAAAACTGGAAGCGTAATTCGCGCGATGCTGACTTCTCGTGATTCAGGTGTGCGCGCTTCACGGTTACTGCATCACGCTGAGCGTCTCTCGTCTACCGGCGAACGAGGGCAGGTCCGCGCTGCAAGCCAGGTCGCTGATACCTGTTACTTGCGTCATCGATTTGTGTGTCGCAGATCTTCCTGGCAACTTTCGGCGTCTAGCTCGGGCAGACGCATCATGTCGGGCACGCTTAATGACGCGTGGACGAAGAATGTACGGGGAGAAAAAAGTTACGGAATATATGAAAGATTGAAATACCTTTCATAAATGCGATGCAACGGGGCATGCCAAATGGTCTTCTGTTTGCATCTTCGGAATGTGTGTTGTTTTAATGCCGAGAACATGGCTTTCTCCGGTTTCCCGACGGGAATCAAATTACTATCCGATCTTGTTTTAGTAAACAGTTTGAGCTTTGGCGTTGATATTAAATTTCATGCCGATTATCTCGCGTTAAACTTTCTCTTGTGAGAACAAATTCAACATGAATTTATTCTCACGTTTTTATATATGTATATATATCATTTCCCTAAATATTAATTAATACACACGATGATTTTTTGGTTCTTTATTACACACGATAGATTATTCATACCTTGGGTTAATTTTCATCACTTTTATAAAAATTATATATTGAGTATTTCGTACATACATTTTAACATTTTTAGAAAATGTTAAATAAAAATAAAATTGTGTATTTAAAAAAAGATAGAGGCCATTATTTAATTGTTCTAATATTTGAAAGATAAGAAATGCTTAGAACACGAATAATCCAATGGTGTGTACTAAGAATTAAATTTGATTCAATTTTGTGAGTGATATTTTACGATGACATTTATGTCACATTTCAATTTAAAAATAGATAAGCCTATCAATAAAGTATTCCAATGGTTATACAATAATATTAGTTAAAACTGATTTATTTATTGCATAGCAAATATATGAAACGAAAAGAAAACGCACCAAGATGTTTAATCCAAATCTTAATCTGGATCCAAATTTTAATTAAAAAAAAATACACCATATAAATATTTCAAATGAATAGTCTTTTACTAAAGTGCTCTCTTTTACTTATTTATTTTTTCAAAGACATATGTTGCAAAGGGACACACTTCCTTTTCTTTTCCTTCCACTTAATTACATATTTATACGCTGCTTTTATTAGAGATACTCAATGAGATACTTAAATTCACATTTTGTTAAATATAGAAATTCGTTAAAAGCTCTCAAGTCGAGAATATAATGTATCATGAAGACAGAGCAATTCCTTCTGTTGAGACACGAGGGAAATTATCTCGCGCTCGTTCCACCAGCCGCACCATCGATCAAACAACGCCTTAAGGACCGAGCCACTTACCGTGCAGCGCATTAACCTTGGGTGCAACCGAGAGGGCACGTTAAGCGCGTCTCATAACGTTGTTTTAATTCCGGCAGACGACGGGTCCGCTCTTCCGGTCTGCTTCCGCGCGAGAGAGGAAAACGCGACCTTGCCCTTGTCGTGGTCGGATCGTCCCTTTCACGATGGTTTCCCTTTCGAGGGATCACTGATCCCTTTCGCACTTCTTCACTGAACTTGCTCTCGTCTTGCCAGTCGATTCGCCGACATGAATCGTGTGCAACGTCCGCGATCGAATTTCGAACCGGTGCACCGACCTTGTGTGTCTCGATCTTCTCTTATCGCGCGCGTTATTACATCCGTCGATCGTCAGCCTACAGGCAACATCGGCGATACCAGGATTCGTTCTTGCGAGACTAGCTACCGGTTGCACTTGAAAATCTCTGTGACTCTTACGCGCTCGCACCGATCTGTACCGCGCGATCGTCCATCCGGCTAGCAAACGGGATGGTACCTGTCTGGCCGTCGTACCTTGTGCCACGGCATGTGTTGCTGGAATCGCATGGCTAAGTCATAAGCGGCGCCTTCGAAGATCGGTGGTGGTGGCCGGTCCGATGGTGGAAGTCGTTTATGGTGGTGGCAACACAACATTCGACGGAAGCCCGGTTCGATGAAGAAGGGGGACCGTGCACAGAGGACAGAAGCCGTCGAATGCGAGTAGGGAGTCGGGAGAAAGACAGAGAGAGGGAACCAGGAGAAACCAAAGTGGGTCAGTGGCCAGGTCACGTGGAGAAGAACGGGGCCCAACGTGCAGGACGGCGACACACTGTCCTACTCATCCACCGGCCGCTCTTGGCCGCTCCAGGTTCTGTCTGCCCATTCAGGAAACGCTTCATGATACCATCGTGAAAATGAGATGTGATCCTACTCGACGTCTTCTCACCGCTACTCTTCCCAGAAAAGAGAAGGAAATCTCTGATGGGAAAGCCAAATAAGTATCGCTCGATGAGTGTGATGACAGCACATAGTCAGCTGATAACGTCATGACAAGACTGTACTGTTCATCAGCCGTGTTACTCTATGCTGTGTTAGCATTTATACTGATATCTATTTACTGTTCCTAAAAAAAATGTCGCTTAACCTTTAAAGGATCTTAAAACGGAGGTTTTAAAATCTTAACAGTTTTTTCTTAATAAGATTTGTATATAATAATTAATTCGTTATTTTAGTTTCTTTACCTTAAAATATGACACTGTTGACGTCGCTATACGGCTTTTCCTGTCTGTAAAACTTAATAATAAGAGTAGCGAATTAAATAATTGAGCAATTCACGTCAATGTGCTACTGTTTTTAAAGAATCAACAGTATAGTTAAAAGAATAGTTACATAATATCGCTACGGATTCGATGTTGTGTGTGAAGATCTATTCTACAAGTGAGTTGCTTGCGGAAACAGTTAAATATGTTTCATGCCTCTGGGGTTTCGTTCTGCAGAAAATACATTTCCGACATGGAGGAGCTAGAATTCTAGTCATAACATTTGTTCTTGTCTCATGCGAAACGATAATCGTTAAGATATTGCCTATAGAAAATGTTCCAGGCTCTCTCTCTCTCTCTCTCTCTCTCTCTCTCTCTCTCTTCCCACGTCTTGTTTCATCTAATTATTTTTTAATGAAAATTATAAACAAAAGTCTTTGCAACAAGTATATAGTCGTCCATCTGACATTTCTATAATGATGTCAACAAAAGGAACTTTACGTAATTTAATTTTAGAAAAAAGGAACAATAATGCATTTAAAGTTAATTAAATTAATGTTGCCTTTAAAAACGATTTGAAAAAAATGAACGAATTTTCTTCATTACATCGACAAAAATTCCAGAGTACTTCATTTCCTACGATGGCAATTTTTGATAAGAGAAAGAAAACTTGTATGTATATTTTATAGATATATACGGAGAGAATTTTCTTTTAAAATTTACCCTGAAAATATGGTGATTGTGGTATAATACTATATTTTAAAGATTTTTACCATGCACTTCAGTAAAATTATCAAACTTATTTTATACTTTATTATAGTTTTATTAATGAATGAGAGAGATTTATACTAAAATGCTTCGAAATACAATGTTGTCCCACGATTGTCATTGTATTTTCAGGGTAAATTCTAAGAAAGAATTCTCTCCGTGTAGCATTGAAAATGAAATTGCCGTTCAATTTTCAGTATCGAACTATTGTTAATTTTACGTAGTAATTTCGGTGGCGCAAGCCAATTTTTATGTTTTTGCAGTTATACATTTCGACAAATTTCGTGATAAATTGTAAGCGTTATACGTGAAATCAGTTTTATTTATTTTTATTTTGTATTACATATTTTATATACATGTGTATTTATTTTATTCTATTTTTAATTATTTATCGTATTTTTATTTTTATTTTGTGTAACTGTGATTCTTTCATGCATTGAAGATGACAGGTCGGAATGTTTGTGAAATTGTTGTATATAATTCGATCAGAATGTACTAATTAACACTAACTTGCTTTATTATTACATTTTATTCTCTTTGTTTTTAATCTCTCTCTCTCTCTCTCTCTCTCTCTCTCTCTTTCTCTCTCGATTAATTTTTTATTTCTGGAGTTCAACTTAAATTGTTGGCAGAAAAATAATTCTTTGGCACGCTTGTCTAAAATTTATCCTTTAATTTATCTTGGAAGTGTAGCGATTAATTTCCTTCTTCCAGCCAACAGTATTTAATATCTTTACAATTTTTCTCTTTATACGCTTTATGCGGAGATCTAATCAGCGGCTAATAATAAACGTCCAATTTCCGGTGTCTGCGCGTCTTTGGTTTCTCTCGCCGCGAGTAAGTGTTCCTACTTCCAGATACAAGAGGATAATTACAATAGAGTGCTATAACGAGTTGTATTACGAGATAAATACAACTCGCATAACGCGTCTGTCGTCTGCTTGATATAAAGGTCTGTCCTACTAATGATATTATCTCATTACTGTTAACTACACACACTTAACGGAATGCTGATTATTGGATGAAAATCGCAAATACTTTCGTACGTATATGTATGTGTACCATTACAGTTAAAATGGTTATTAATTAACGCAATAATTATTCTGCATATTAGAAATCGTACTTCTTATTTTTAATCAAAGTAACTTTCGCAAGTACGCGTAAGATGAGAGATGATGGGAGAAAATATGACTTTAACCAGCCGGAGAGTAGCGCTTTTTTATTACACGGCACAATACTAGGAAAAGCACGAAACTCGCATATATCCTTATTACCGCGATAATACTATGAGCTGCATGCGGAAATTGCAATATTGCCTTATTCTGATGACTTTCGAGCTTTCAGCGTGCGCATACACCACGCGAAGCTGATGACATAATGCGTTGAGATCACAACGCCAGATTTGCATTGTTAAAGCCATGCTTAGTGTTGTTAAATTTATCGAATAATAAATTTCAAAGGACAGAGAAGAGAATAGATATTGAACAACTTTTAATGATCTTTTTATTTCATTCCATTTTAATAATAAATATTATAATGTAAACCTGTGTATATATATATACAAGACTTGATAAAGATACCAAACTTATACAATATGCTAATGAGGTCGAGTAGTTAAAAAAAAGTTCATCTAAACTTATGTCGGAAAATACATTATAATAAAAAGTTATGAACTTTCGAGGACTTACCAGCAGAATAAAAGAATTTGCTACACGGAGAGAATTTCTTCTTAGAATTTACCCTGAAAATGTGACAGTCGTAGGACAACATTGTATTTCGAAGAATTTTAATGTAAATTTCTCTCATTAATAAAACTACAATAAAGTATAAAATAAGTTTGATCAACTTTACTGAAGTACATGGTAAAAATCTTTAAAATATTATATTGTATTACAACTACATATTTTCAGAGTAAATTTTAAAAGAACGTTCTTCCCGTGTACTATTACTAGTACAGTAGGTATATTTGGAAGCCTGTATTCTTTCAGAAAGAAGTATTTTCGAATATTTATTGTTATAAGTTTAATTTCGGCCTTTATGAATACTTTGTACATCTCATTATTTATCGTTTTGGAACTGATGAGCTCTTTCATATATATTGCGGCGAAATAGCAATTAATTTTATATTATGCAAAATATACAATTAGTTACATTAATTAATTAACAGATTAATTGTCTCGCCCGTTAGAAATTATCATTTTAAATTATTTTCAACTCTATGCGTTATTGTCCTGCTATTTATTGAAATTTTACGTTCAAAAAGGAAACAGGTTACTCGTAATCCTATTTGTGTAATCGGAGCGAGACGAAACGTTCGACAAGGTACGTCACAGCTTTCGCGAATAGCAATTCACTACTAGGAATTTTAATTAGCATGTTGTAGTTGAATTTCACTTCATTTCAGAATCAGACCGTCGTGACTGTGTCGATGTTAAGTAATTAAAACTTACATCGCAATTCATTTTTTATACACATGCGATTATAATATTTATATATAATTATACATCTAATGTACAATAATAAAAGAATTAAAATAATAATTTTAAATTATATTATATTATATATCATTATATATAATTATAAATTATTGACGGTTTCATAGTTTTTTGCTATCATCTAAATATTTTAAAAATATAGGAGCTGAGACATTTTTTATAAAAATGTAAAATAATTATTAATAGTATCTTATATAAAATATATTTGTGTATTATTTACTTAAAAATGTAGAAATTAAAACATTAATATTTAAATAATATGTGTTTTTATTATAAAGATTATGTGCTTCGCGGATTTTCTCCGTGTCCAGATCCATTCTTGGAACGCCAACGTTTCGTGAACCTTGCAGCTTGCAGTCCACTTCATCAGGGCGAGGAGCAGCCTGATACAGTATCAGGATGCTTCTCGCCCTGATGAAGTGGACTGCAAGATTCACGAAACGTTAGCATTCCGAGAATGGATCTGGACACGGAGAAAATCCGCGAAGCACATAATCTTTATAATGAAAACACATATTATCGTAATATTACTTGCATTTATAAATGTTAATTCACACCTTCATCAACTACTTTATCTTCAGTGTAATTGAATGCTGTTATCAATATTACAGTCCTAATAGCAGATGATAGTCGTAGCTAGCTGCTAATAGAATTTGATTAGAGCTCACATACACACATTGTAGGAAATATAATTCGTAGAAATCAACAATTCTAAAACAATAACAACGTGCCTTCATCGTGGACGAGCATCAATAATTGACGATTATATCCTGTAATTCGTACGAGATGGTGAAACCACGAAACCATTTGCTTCCCGCGTATAATCATGGTGAAATTATGACGGGTCTCGAAGAATCCATGTATGGCTCTCTCAAACGTAGCCTTGCAACGCAGGAATGCGTAATTGATAACGGTCTCGGTTCTCATAGCTCTTTCACTTCAGGTACTGTTTTATATTAATGCTCGGCCACGCATTTGAATAATATCGCGAAATCCAACTTACTTACATTTGTCATCGAACTTATCCGGATCTCATTTTTTGTTCGTAGTTAAATGACATTCAAACTTTATAATTTTGTTTTAAATAACCTTGCAAACAACTGAAATTTGAAAAATATTTGCATTTGTACAGCACAAAATTAAAAAGAATGAAGTACAATATATATAAAATATTTATTAATAATTTCAAAGTAATTTTAAAATTCAGTGTTATATAACCATTGATTTTGTATATTTTTATATTGATATTAAATAAAAAATCATATAAAAATAGCATGAGCTTGATCAATGTTTGTTATAAAACGTATTATACAGAGAAAAATTTCGCATTTTATTTATATTTATATATGAAGTTTTTGTGTAAAAAAATACATGTTTACTTCGGTTTATGTTTCAAATCGCATCGAATAAAATAAATGTGCTAAATTTTTTTTACACATTTATGCTCTCTCACCCACACACACACACACACACACCCTCACTTTCAGATATTTCATTATATTTAATATTGAACGAAATATTAACTACACTGAGAAAAATGTCCGTTCAAAAAGTAATAAACAGATATTTCCGATTGATTTTGATCGGATTTATAAGACTATCCGATTAAATTTATTGGATTTACAGAACTATCCGATGAATTTGATCGGATAGTCTTATAAATCCGATCAAAATCAATTGGAAATATCTGTTTGTTACTTTTTGAACGGATAAAGCCCGGAAATTTTTCTCAGTGTATATACTTTCAAATTATTACCGTAAATGAGTTAGGTAAATATTATCTTATCAATCATCTAATAGCGTTTTTCACTGTCAGAGCTGATGCGCACTCACAGTGCACTTTAAAGCCGTTTTACACAAATTGATGTAAAGATGTACGTTTAATAAAAATATAAAAACGGATTAAACCGCGAAATCCTCAATATATTTTATTATGATATTTGATAAAATATACATTGGATATTTTATTAATTGAGATATCTCACTTTTACATTCGGATTAAGTTAGTGTACGACAGCTTTAATGTGCACTGAGTGCGCATCAGTTTTGCCAGTGAAAAACGCTATAAGTGAACTAACTTGACTTTATAAAAAACCGTCTCACAACTCAAAAAAGATGATTTTTTAAATAAAAAAGATCGTCAAAATTGTCACAACAAAAATAGTGATTTCTTAAGGATTGTGAAAAGGAAATAACAAAAATGACATTTATCATGTTAAGAATATATATTTATCGATATTATTTGATTAGTCAATTTTCTGTCAAGTTGAAAAATAGTTGCTCCCCTTTTCTGGGAAACTTAATTTTTTTAATTCTATCACTTTTAAAGTAAGAAAGTAATATATGTATAATTACATACTGCAAATTACATATATATTTTTAAAAGCAACTATATGTTTTCTTTACATCAATTACTTTAGCTTATTATTATGTGCAAAAATATTAAGATACAGTTATCAAAACATGAATAGTTTACGAGATATTATATATTTCATATCAAAATGTATTAACGTATCCAAATGTTCGAAGGAATGTATCTTTGAATAACATCGGTTTTGAGGACTATGTTTATAGAATACATATTGATCTTCGGTAAATATGTAGATTAGGGTAGCCCCCCCCCCCCC
>NW_017299961.1:752496-768366 GCF_001594075.2 Trachymyrmex cornetzi
AGTCGGAGGTGAGAGTCGTAAGCCCCTATAGTAAAAAGAAGTTATTTCGTAAACTTCTTTTGTTTATAACTTCTTAATGAGTAACGTCCTGCAATTAATACTTCCTCAAGGTCACTCGGGGTCATGACCTTGGCAACATATGTCAAGGTCAAGGTCATTGGGAGGGGGCTCCCCTAATCTACATATTTACCTGATCTTTTAATAATGATCTTTTGTTTTAACTAATTTCCGTTATTATTTTACTTGTTAAAGTGCGATGCGTTTCGCGCTTACAGCGCTTGTAAGCATAATTTGTGTTTCTTTATTATTTGATAGACAACAAGGATGAACAGATGCTTACAGCATGTGAACATGAAAATGGAACGTATTGTAAGAAGCTCAGAATCTATATGAAAATAAGTAAGATACTTTATGATTACATAGTTCCCAAATGTATGCTGAACTGGTATTTTTAGTTTCACTTAGTGGCTATGAAAGAATTCCAAAAAGAGATTCCTACTCATTTAACGCTTCTCTTCGTGTATAATCTCAAAGACTACCACACGAAAGAAATAACAGGCTACTTATCTGTTATTAAAAAAAGACTGCTATAATCAGTAAATAAAAAATCAATTTTTCAAATAGTTGTCTTCATTTTTGAAAGAAGTTAGATAATTCTTTACATTGTTTCCATACTTCAAAATTGTCACAACTCAACAAATTAAATTCTTCCAAAAAGAAAAAGGAAAAACTATTTTCCAATTACTTAACAGAAAATTATTGATCTATTAGATAATATCGGCAAAAGAAATATTCTTTTAGAAATATAGTCGAGTGTCATTTTTGCTATTTCTGTTTCACAACTCTCAGCTAAAATTACTAAATTCAAAATAAAATTTTCTTCTTCAAACTTTGATAAAAATTTTGACCAAAATTGTCTTAACTCTAAATATTCTCTATCTAAGACTCTTTTATTTATTAAAAAACGGTACACATCTCGAAATATATCACTTTGTAGAAGATATGATTTTTTTTAATCTCAAGAAAGACACAAGTGCTATTTATCAGAGATACATAACTTAACTTCGCGAACTGTGAAGTTAAGTCGCTTTAATTTTAATTGATAGAGTAATCTTTATCTAACTTATTTATAATAATAATTAAAAATCACATTTTTTTAGTTGTGTTACTTTTGGAGCAAGGAAGTGTTATGATTCTTCTAATTATTCTACATAAAAGTTTTCAAGTACAGCTTCCATCGAATAATCATTATGATCGAAATCAGCTTCCTCTTGAATACGCCTTCTTAGAGAGTTCGAGACGTTCGGTCCTTGATCGTGAACGTGACTGGTTTGAAGTAGGTCAGGACCTATATCTTTTGGTGCATGCTGCCGTCCACCACTGAATGGAATCTCATTTATTTTACAGGTACAGGTGCGCCATTCGAGCGCCTCGTTACCGTGTGTTTTATCCGCGTAGGATACACGGTAAATTACCGGGCATGCGGTTTTTCACTTCCTCGTTCGTACGCTAGTATTAACGCACATAGTAAACATTCATTAATTAACTTAACTATAGTTAACCAAGTTTGGCAGACGCATACGATTAATCTGTAATGCCTAACGCTAGCATTAAAGATGCTAATGCAAGTTGTTTACGCAATTTGTTATAGTTGATCCGTCGACTAGTGAAACTACAAATTATCAAATGGTTCTCACCGGCTGATGTAGACGATTCTTTTCTCTCCATAACATGACGCATGCTGGAAGATCGAGCACACAGGCATTGACCGTGATCGTGACTTTCGGTAAGTGGGTTAAGGCCCGTGGCTCTGTATAAATGTATTTTATAGAATCGAAAAGAAATGTAGAAAGTAACACGACGTTACGTTTAATATCGTTGAAACTCGATGCTTTGATCGCGCCGCAGCATATATGGATATAACAATGACGTGGTATATAGAGCTGTGCATTGTATTAACTTTACCTGTATGGTAAATGGTAATTTACGTAATAACGAGACATTGCTGGCTCGAAACACTAATAAATTCAGAGCTGCTATTGTCCTATAAATTATTTTGTCTCAGTTAGCATGCATCAGCGCTGATGGATTACGTTTGGCGAAGTATATAGTATATATTATACTGGAATTTATTGTTTAATTTGCCTCTTTTAAAACCGTACGTGCTCACGATATTGTGAATTTTTCGATAAATAAAATATATGTCTAATCGATTGTGTATAAGCTGTAACACATTTATATAATATGTGACATATTTTATTTTTTAATTATAAATAATAGGCTATGTGATAAAACACAAAGTCATAAAGCAGGCCGTATACGATCAATATTATTACATAATATTTGATATTAAATAATATTTTATCGATTATTTGGAAGCTACATTAAATCTCTAGATTGTTTGTTTTGAATTATTCAAAAGAGACGGCATAATATTATGCAAAATGATTATATAATAATATTGAGTATCTGTAGAGGTTACATATAAAATGCTTACGTATAAAACATTCCTACAAATTATAGTAAATGTTTTATGTTTAACGAAAAATAAATTTAAAAAAAGTTTTATTGAAAAATAACATTTATTTTTATAATAATTTTAATATTTTGTTAGTCCTCTTTTGGCTTTTCTAAGAAAACGCAATAAATTGAGGATGCTTCTTATTTACAGTCAAAGCTGTAATTTGAATAAGACACTCCCAGTCTTTTGAAGTGTTACTCCAAGCGTCCAAGTTAATTTGTGGTTTATACGCAGACTCGAGTCACAAATTTCTCAGTAGAAGATCGTCGTAAAAAAAAGCTTCGAAAGCGCTAGTCTCTTAACGACTATCAGTGAAATATCCGGAAAGACTACATACGCTGTCGACATAAATCCCAATTAAACTGCCTCATACGCGCCGGTCAGAGACACCTGTAACCTACCCGACCAGATCTAAGATACGATATAAACTATAAGTGCCACGGGAGGTGGTATTCTCCTGGTAGAGTTACTACATGCCGCGCGCACGACACCTCGCAACGCCATAAATTCCCGGCGATCGTTACAGCGCCTAATCCCAGGGAAGGATCCGAAACATTTGGGTCGCGACGCCATGACCAGAGAGGGGAAACAATCGATGGTCATGACCCAGGACACGGCTGGAAAACTGGGTCAGGATTGCTCCGTGCCCTTTCACATGATGTGAGCGTTGATTTTTCTTCGCGTAAATGCTCGCGGTGGATTGTCATAAGAGGGTAAAAAGTTTCAGAGTGCATCTTCCCGCATTGTTTTTGCTTTTACCTCACCGTCTGATAATCGTCTTTTATCGACATTAGAAACTTGTCTCTAAAACTAAGCACTCTATTTTTCTCTCTGAAGCACTTAAGGTTGTATTACAAGTATTTTTGAACAAAATGAAAAAATTACAGATTTTTTTATATTGTATTTGAAAGTAACACAAAAATTTAATGGTGAACCTAGGTAAAAAATTATTTTAACAATAAGTACACATGTTTTTAATAAAAATAATTAATATGAATTGAGAAAATTTTTACTTAAAATTGTGAATTGTTGAATATAAATATGGACCTTTCTGAACTGAACAATTTCATACATATATATAACATTCATTTTTGTATAAAGGTTATGCGTTTCGCGGGTTTCCTCCGTGTCCAGATCCATTCTTGAGATGCCAACGTTTCGTGAACCTTGCAGTCCACTTCATCAGGGCGAGGAGCAGCCTGATACTGAGCTGTTCCTCCAGATCGTTCCTTTTTATATTATGCTGCTTCTTAGGGTGGTGGAAAAACATTCATTTTTATACGGAAAGTATACATTTCCAATTTCAGTCACTTTTTGCAAAGACTATACACCTGATAGATCCTTCTAGCTTATTACCTCTTTAAATCCGTTTTCAAGGGGCATCGGAAAAGATGCATAATTACTTAGGAACGTCGTCAAGGTGGACGTTGTCGAGCGTCATCGCGGACGCATACTAGGGTCGTTAAATCCCTGCGACGTCATCGAGTCTCCCACCAAGGTCAGACCGTGACCCTGCGCCACGGCTACGCCAGGTTGCGCTGATCCTGAAGAAAATCCGTTGATCGATCACACGGCACAGCGGCGCAGCGACGTCCTAGCGCCGACGCACTTCGCGCTCCCAGGCGTTCGCTATCTTGCTGGTTCCATCAGCAGCACCACGACCAGAACCAACCGTTCGTTTCTCGTAACCTTTGCTATTTTTATACGGAGGATTGGTCAACTGTGATCACGCTAGTCACCATACACACAGCTCAAACCACCGTTAGGCCGATCGAAAATTTACTCTTTTTTTTATTGAACTAAAAAGCGAACTAACGAGGTTTTAATCTATCCTCGTGAAATATATAATTTTTTTCATAGCATATTTTCGCCCATCTACACGTTCAATATTCTTTATCCTTGGACATTTATAGTATCTATAGAATTAACAATATTTTACAGTTTCTTTTTCTTACTCACAATCGCATATCTTTTTGGTATTAATATGCTAATTTAATCTTCAGTATACAATGATTTCCCCGATTCTTTACTACACACGTCGTTCGTGTCCTGGGTTAATTTTTATCACTTTAACAAGTATACAAAAATTATTAAGGGATTCTTACACATACTTTAACATCTGTTGAAAGTATAAGGTTGGGTATTTAAAAAAATTGTATATAAATGTTATAACTAATTACTCTTAATGCGCCTAGTTTTTCGAGAAAAAGAAATCTGCAAGACACGAACATGACTAATTTTATATTAAAAATAAGAGTTAATTTGACTTTCAATAATCGTTAAATGTGAAAATATGTTACCAATAATTTTTTTAGCTTTGTGAACAGTTTGCTTTTTATATGACTTAAAAAGTGTATATTATTTATAGTAAGTGCAGGTAAAAATCAGTAAAGATACTATGTGAAATGGTTACGCGCGTTTCTTGGTGAAATTTTTTTCTCTAAAGATGCAGGTGTCTTGATCTCATATTAGAATTGAACCGCGCCGTCTTTTTTAGTTTGACGAGAAATTGAGAGCGGTATGACGAGCAATGATAAGGTATATAACCTTGTGATTACCAGAGGGAAACACTTATCGAGGAAGCATATATACTTTTTGAGTAAAAAACATGATTGCGCGATTAGTTGAGTTCCTTTTAATTTGCGATTTGTTGCAAGTCCTTGAAAAAATTCATGGCAACGTACGTCCCTGTTATACTTCAATGTTCCATTCCCAGCTATTTTATTCCACGCGGCTAATTTTCATTTTTGTAACAATTAATTTACATTTTTTCTCCCTGTTTCTGTTTGCATTGCGATTTACGAGGTTATAGTTAACATGGACCCTGTCAACGATAAATTACAGATTTTTGCATATGTCTTTTTACACTTTAAAATACCTAAAACATGGTACTATACATTATGTCCATAAAATCAGTGTTACATGGAAAAAGTCTTGTTGCATTAATCGGAATTTTGATAGATTCAACCAATAAGAAACTTATAATTAAATCTATCAAATATTCTAGTTAAGATAACCAGAAATTCATTTACGATATGATTGATATGATCAGAATTCATTTTGTTTGTATTTCTTATTGGTACAGCCAGAACATTTTTTTTCAATCTATACAATATTTATGTATAATATATATGTTAAAAGTTTCAACACTTTTATATAAACAATTAAAATAGACAAACTAACGATTAGCATTATAATGATAAACAATAAAAAAAGATCAATATTTTCTCTATTAATTTTATTAATTATGTTATTGCAAAATAAGGAAAATTAGAAATTAGGAAGTCTTCACTATTCCTTCTTGATAGTTGAGTTAGCAATGTAAACACACATTTCTAATGCCACGTTTGAATACCGTCGGCACTTCCCGATCATCGAGATGTTCTCGCGTCGCTATCAATCGGTGAATCGGTAGGCTCGAATACAACTTTCACGTATGTCTCACGATAAATCCGCTGCTGCGAGACGCAACCGAGAGAAGCGAGATCCCCGCGAATGTGAGTCCGCACGTCTCAGACTTAGGTACCCGCTGTCCCGATTAGAGGAATGAAAACCTCTCGACTTACGACAACGCGGCGTTATTATTCTTCGTCGATTTGCATCGCAACACGACCGTCGGGTGAAGGTCGGCATGACGATTTGCTGACGGGTACACGCGGCATAGACGTATGCCGGCGGTTTCGTGACTGCATAAGGAAAAGGCGGAGGTAGCTGGCTTTCTCCAAAGCCACTTAACCCGATCCAGTAACATCCATCCACCGGGCCCGTCACGCCTGTGACATTTTCAGTAGTTTAGCATTGGCCATAATAATTGGAGAAAATCGCGCATTCGCTCTCGTGTGTGCCAGATAATTACTTTCCGATCGTCGAGTGTCGAGTGAGATTTTGTATTATGTGGAATTACACTTAGTTTTGCCGACGAGTTTTATTTGACCTCATCCATATGATGCAGTATTAATATTAATATATGCAGTAGTGTGCTAATATTAATATATGAAAGTTCCTGTAATTTATTTATATTACAATATTTGTGAACAAATTTTACCAGTAAATTTACTCTGGAATATCGGAAAGTATAATTCGTACACAATTGGATAATTTGTATTAAATACACGTTTCACGTGTCCTGGATGGTCCAGTCAAAGTTTTGTGTTCATTTAATATAAAATGAATATGTTAGGAAATCATGTACGCAATATTATTTAAAAAATTAACACAAAAAATATGACACTAACACAATTTGTTAGCAAATTTCGGAAGCATATTTTTTCAGCAAAACTAATACTTATAACATGTTAAATTAATACATGTTATTCATTTATTTTAGAATTTACATTCTAAAATACATTATTTTTATTTTATTTGTTCACTTACCCATAAATTGTGTTATCTTAACATTAAGAAAAGAAATGTTGAATATTAATTTAACCCTCAAACGGCACATTGGTGCGAATTCGCATCAGCAAAATTTTTAAAACATTGGCATTCATCAAAAAGATCTTTTTTTAATAACAATTTTTTTATAATTTAAGAATAATTTAACTAAATTTGAGTTGCACTAATCGCTTCGTTGAGAAATTTTACCCCCAAGAAAGTATAATTTTGTAAGTATTTTGAAGAATATTATCATGGTTAAATAAGTGAATAAAATCACAAAATCCTAATTCGGACCAGTGTGCCATTTATGGGTGCTGGGATGAAGTGTGCCGTTTGAGAGTTAACAAAATATTCAAATATTCAAATATTCAAATATTCAAAGACCGATTTTAACACAAATACAAAATATTTTTTACTGTATAATATGTTGTATTAATTAATGTTAATATTCTTTTTGCATATTGCAACTGTAATTATCTTTTATCACAAGTTTGAAAGATTATTATATTAACGTATTCTAAATGTAAAAAGTACCTTGAACAAAATTAAAATTAACGAAGCAGTAGGTGAAAATAATATAAGTTCCAAGAGCTTTTCAAGAATTATAATTTTGTAACACTCGAAAGATAATCCTTATCTTTTAAGGAAAGTTCGTTAATGTCAGGTTTAATTATTACAGACATTGACCTAATTTTAGATATTTATTCTTCAACTTTTCAATGTCAAGTTCTTATTTAGACTCGTGGCAATTCCTATATCCATCAGATTGTTGATTCAAGGCACCTAGCTGATGTGGATATTTTAGTTAATTCAATATAGTTATAATAATTTATTTTTCGTGTAGAACTGATAATAGTATGAACCGGAAATGACAAGTTGATAAAATGAAGGCAGCTCCGATTTAAAAGAGAGCGTGGAGAGAAAAGTAATAAGTGTAGATCGATAGACGCGGAACCACTCATCATCGTGAGTAAAAAAAAATTGAATATCAAAGAAAACTTATAGCAATGCTGCAATGTTTAGAAATTTACATTTTCTTTGCGCGAGTGTAAGACGTATATAACTCGTCTAAAAAAATCCAATAGAATCAATTGACGTCCATCAGAGGCTCGAGCAACATGAGTCGTTGGATTCTATTATAGCATTGTGCCGGGAAAAAGTTGTTCACATAAATCGCTTTCGAGCGCAAACATTATTTTAACAAGCTTATTTTGCCGTGCACAGCGTGCCAATGAAATCACGAGGAAGGAAAAGAGAGAGAGAGTCACATTCCGAAAGAATTATATTTATTGCCGCATAAATCGCTCACAACGATTGTGTCGTCGTGTTTACCTCATTAAATATAATTTAAAAACCGCGATTCTCTCTTTTCCTTTCTAGGCCAATTCGTACTTTTTGATAGGGGAATATAAAGCGTGATTATTTATTCTTTTGTAGACCTCATAATATACACATAATAAAGCGAAAGTTGCGTTTCTTTTAAAATTATAAAATATTATTATATATTTTGCTCTAATAAGAAATTTTAAAGAAACCGATAATTATTATAACATTAAATAACAAATATTTAAATTAATTTACCACAAAGTATTACGAAGACAAGTAGAAAAAATTCTGACAAATATTCTTGTTGGCAATTTTTCTGTGATTACGAGTGAGAAATATTAATTAACAGGGGCGACAAATTTTACCTGAGAATATTTATAAATAAATCGAGTTTTGCACAGAGAAACGCAAGGATAGATTGCGGTCATAACTTTGTCTCAATCTCATTACTGTGGCAAATATAGTGAGAGAAATAACACAGAAAGAACCTTTTTTATCTAACCTGAGAGTTATAATGGAACCTTTCTCTCTCTTTCTCTTTTCTGTTTGTGTTGAGTAAAACAATAAGCTTTTCAATCTCAATTCTCATTAATACTGTTCGTTCGCTTTGTTGTTTTACGTTTCTCTATATAGCAGTATATATGAAATATTAGAAATATTGTGCATTTTACTGTTCTACAAATTCTGTCTGATAATTTTTTAATTCGCAACTAATTAACACTTTATTAACATAAAGTCTACTTGAAGGAGCAAGCTTTTTTACCAATTTGCAATTATAATTTAATTCTCTACATCTTTCTACGATATTTCTGCGTAAAAAGAATGCATTTAAATAATGTATTTTTGCGTATTTCTGTTAGTGATTGAAGAATTTTCTTGCGTTTATTTACTAGGGTGATATTTGAATACATTTTACGACGTTTTAATTTTTCTGAAATATACTCCCAACAAGAAAGTTATGTAAACAGAAAAGGAAATAAGATTTCTTTATACTTTGTATACCTTCGTTTTTAGCTTCAAAGGATGAACAGATTTTCGCGAAATTTTCCCTCGTATATTTGCGTTTTCATGAACGAATCTCACGAATCGAGAGAGAGAAACTCGAATTTATTCTGCTGCATTTAATCTGAAAACGGTTTAACAATATAACTATATGAAAATCAGCTATGTATGAACCACAATAACGACAATCAACGGTCGTCGAATACACGGAATCTACCATAATTAACTATGCTTGGTAAATATACATATTTGTCTTGATAAAACAACGGTAGCGGAATAGATGTCCCGAAACGAGCTCATCGAATTTTAACTGTATCTGAGAGAAGCTTCACGGTTGATTGATCGATATCTTTCACACGAGAAGGAAAGCCGATCCTTCCGAACTCGATCCTTAACGATTGGCAGCGTACCGTTAGCATCGGGAAAATTTATGGCCGCCAAGAGGATGCTAACTCCACGCGATGCATTTAGCACTTTAATATCCAGCGTGAGAAACACTACGAATAAAGACGTAAATCGAATCGGTTATGTCGTGAAAATTCTCTCTTCCTGCGAGTGAGCGCATTTATTTGTAGCTCGATCTAGTTTTATCCCATTTATAATATCTATATCTATAATGTTTTTATAGTTTTGTATAGAACGTACACAAAATTCATACATCCTGTTTGTGACGTATATTAATTGAATGTAAATTTAATTCATCCTAATGTAAATTTTAATTCTAACTTCAATTTTTGGATTTTTCTCGTTAATTTCTTTCGATTAATAAAAAGTTTTAAGATACGTGGTTTGACAAAGCTTTATAGCATCTGTATAGCATATGTATGTTTCAACATGTACAGAATGTATAACCTACGCATTAATACATTTTTACAATGTAAACAAATTGAATGGATATAAATTTAATTCATCCTAGTTGTAAATTTTACTTCTGGCTTTGATGTTTCTGATTGTCCTTATTCTTCAATTTAAAAGTTTCAAGGTACACACGTTTCAATAAGCTTTATAGGAATCCAATAACAAAAAGTATCACTCAATGTGAGAGAGGATAAATGAATACCTGTTATTTTCGTAATATAAATTTTAACAACGTTAAAGTTTCCGCGCCAAACATTTACGACGAATTGCGATTTCACCTCGTTAGGAGTTTATTGAGTACCGTTCATTAAAATAGCGAACTCAATTTTGCAAAATTTCACTCTTCGTCTGTCTCTGTTCGTGCTGATGGCCAAACCAGAGAGGTGGGCGTCTGACGCGTGGGCGATATTTGAAATCACGAACTTCCTTTAGCGTGCAAATATCAAACGCCCACACTATTGTTCGCTATGCAGCGACGGGGATGCACTGGCAATGACGCAAGAGGGGATATAATGCACGCGACACAAACACAGCAAAGGAAAGAGAAAAAAGGGGATTAATGGTAGGGGTATAATCGACACAGCTTGGCATAGCATTTGCGGATGCGAACGGTCGCTTTTTAATCATTTCGTAAGTACAAAGGCGGACGTGGCCGACGAGAGATGAAAAGCGGGTAGGTGCGAGAACCTGCCGCACGTACCGCACCACAATCTGATCGATACCACAAATATTTACATGTACAATGGAATCGCATTATTCCGATTGTATTACCTTAAGCTGCGACATTTGCCGATGACTTTAATTAGCAACAAATATCCGCGCGATAATGAGAATGCGAAACGACATTTTTTTCGAGTAATCAGATGTGCACTGTTAAATTTTATAAGGTCAAATTAACTTAATGTGAGTCGCCATTGCTCTTACGCAATAATATTATTTTTTACTAAAACAATGGTTATATTTGACATTATACAGTATCGATTTAACATTATATAGTGTCAAATTTAATTATCATTTTAGTTAAAAATAACAATATATTTAGTAGGAGCAGTGGCGACTCACATTAAGATAATTTGATCCTATAAAATTTAACAGTGTGTACAACTGCATTAGATTATCAACGCAATCGTGCGAAATGTTTCTTTGAGTAACTACGGCATTCTGGTAAATGTCGTTCAAAAACTGGATACAAAGTATCTCTTCATAAATGCCATCTAAAACACACATGCGCGATTAAATTATACGCATATGCGCGCTTACGTATTGTGTACACATATATATACAATATAATTTATGCTTCTATAAATATAAATTTTTTTATTAATTAAATTAAATAATATCTCGGTACATATATCTCCGCGGTACTATAAATGAATTTGTCTTTTTGATTTTTACAATTTGATTGAATTTAATTCGCAATTTACATAAAATATATTTTTTAAATTAAAATGTATGTAATGAGTTGCTTGTTGGCTGACAAACGAGCCATTGAGATTAATGAGCACGTTTTTAGCGCACCATCAATTCATTTTCACTTGAAACTATATTCAAGTAACTACGAAGTGAAGTGTCTGCGAAGAAAGGAAGAGAAAGAGAGATAGAATTTATGAAGCCGGGCGCAGAATTTCCCTTCGTTTCTTCCCAAGATCAATCGGGACAACTGGATATTCATGAGCTTTGAAGAATGCACTGAAATTCCCATTGCTATTCCCTGGAAATTACTATGTAAATTTATGACGAGGGGAACTGTGTGTGATTGATGTCGGTATGGAATATTAAATCACACTAACAATTGCAACTCGATTATCGCGGATATTGATAACGAATCTTTTCATAAACAATTGATAACACGGTCCATATACTAATTATTCGTTTTTATCCTATAAATATTTAATCTTTAATTTGTCGCGCGAAAATACATCGTTAAATAAAATAATTTGGAATCGCCGCAATTCCATGTGACCAATTAAAGGGGTTAAAGAAAAATAATTTATATTTTTTAAATAATTTTATTTTATTAACTATTTTAAATCAATTCAAGGAATCAAAATTAACCGAAAATTTCAATCCTTTGTTACAAATTCTAATATGCTTACCACTGATAAAATAATAGAATATAATTTCACAGAGAAATTTAAAATCAGTCTTTTTTTAATTTACGATTTTGGGATATTTATTTCATGCCCGGCTATACATATATTTAAGTTTCTGGGTGTAAACAAAAATTTATATAAAATATCGTTGTATACGAATGGACTCATGTATATCTTGTTATTTTTGTATCTAAAAAATATTCAGAGAAAAAGTTTAACAGTTTGTTCACTGATAAGTAAAAATTGGAAAACTCATAAAAAATATGGGTTTTTATAAATTATATTCATATATTTGATTGTGTTTTCGCTAAAATATTTCTTGACGATACCATAGAATGTTTGTTATGCCGCGTAACAACATTGACATAGAAAATTTTTGCGCACGCTATGATTCAAAAGCTTATTCTATATTTTTATATGTAAAAATATATATTTGGAAATCATGTAAATTCTAAATCATAGTAGCATCACGATTAATTGCTTTCAATGATAAATCAGAAGATATGCAAAACATTAAATTGCAAATAATTTTTTAAGTATTGAACAATAATTACTAAGTTAAATTGCCTAGAAATAATTTTGATATATTTAATTAAATATATTATATTTTAAATTACATTTTTTACTTCAATTTAATTTATTTCAAATTGAAGAGAGAAAAATTATTTCCAGAAATGATTAAGTTTATAGTGGAAGTTCAATAAAGAAATTATTTTCTGTTATTAAATTAATAACTGATCTAATATTTCCTTTGTAAATCTATTAATTACCGCAATCACGTGAATTTTTATAAGCTTTCGTTAAATCAAGCTTTGAACAAACTGAACACATTAGAAATAAATACATGTTTGGTAGAAAGAGAAAATTTAAGAAATTAATGTCGAACAGCATCTATAGATATCTAAAAGAACAATTTATTTAAAAAAAATAATTACATGTCCTGGTATTAACTATTTTAAATCAATTCTAGATAAAGGAGTCTCTCTAAGTTGATCAAAAATTTCAATCCTCATCATTATAAAGTTTGATGTTCTTTTACTGATATCCATAATGTCTCTGATAGGCAAATCGATTGTACCCTTCGTATTGTTGTAACATGTCAGATTTTCCCGGAAAATCGCGTGTATGTACATGCATATGTTACGGCTTTACATAGGAAAATTGAATCAGTGGCTCCACATGTCATCCAAGTTTGCAACACGCGCACAAATCTCTGTGAATCCCCATGTTGGGATCTCTTAGATTTTTCCTCTAAATTGCACTTGGCTCACATCTCCGGCAGATGGTGCCGTTTGTCCGCTTGGCGATCGTTACAAACGTCCGTAGGAGTCGGCGCGATGTAAATGCGCGAATTTCGAGCGCAGATCACGCTCTTTCCGAGACGCTCAGAACTGCAGGATCTGATTGATCCAATCGCGAAATTCCGAGATACGTGTGTAAACGCCCGGTTGATCAGACGCAGTGCAATCGATTCCCCAGCTGATGATTCCAGCAAGAATCCATCGCTTATCTCGCGCTCTTTGGATGACTATTGGACCGCCGCTGTCATCCTGATAAAGGAGGAAGGTTGCAAGTTACAATATTAAGAGATATATCTCTTTATAATACATGTAATTCTTATATATCATTGTGTTATAGTAAAAATATTTAAAAATATCTTTATAAAATTGAAACGTCTTATCAATAACTTTAAGATAATTCTTATACATAACTTTTGTCTTTTGAATTCTCACAGAAATCCAATTTAATACTGAAAATTACTGTACAATAGTGTTTTCATTATTAAAAATAAGTAATTAATAGTTACTTTCCAGTATTAAATTGTTGTAAGGAAACATAATAGTTACCTAAAAATTTATTATTATTGATATAAAAACTTGTAGCAATAATATTACAGAATATTATTGCTACAAAATTTTATATCAATAATAATTTATTTCTAAGCAACTATAATGTGCGAAAGGTATCTGTAAGTTATCTTCTGTAAGAAAGGTATATCAAGATATTTTAATTTTCTAAAGATTTTCTGAAACATTTTTGTTGTGATATAGTCATATATGATTGTCAAAATAAAGTGTATTATCGAAAGATGTAAATTATACGGACAATACTTTTTAATTGCTACTTTCAATCTCAAAAATCTCGATGAAAACTTGAAATGGTACGGCGACTTTTTTCATTTCTATAAAATCGCCAAAACAACTGACCTCGCAGGAGTCGCATCCGCCGTTCCTCCAACCGGCGCAGATAAATATATGTGGAATATGCTCAATGTAACCCGCGTTTTTATACATCGCTTCACATACGGTATTATTGATAATTGGTACTGCAACCTCCTGTAACACGGTCGGCAATGGTCCCTCTGCAAAAGTAGACAATTATATTTTTAGGTATCTACGCGATGAGTGATAATAATTTTACTTGTATAGTTTAATATAAAATATTTCATCTAAAACAGTTGACAATTTTTTTCTAATGAACACGTATCAAATATTAACACTCCGTTTGCAATTTGGATTTTTTTTGGCACAAGCAAAATTTTACCTTCAAATTTCTCAGAAATAAAGGAGAGCAGAGTCTGATTTCTCCTCTTAAAATATCTTGTTAAAAAATTATTTGGTAATATAATAGAGATATTAAAAACTAATCTTAATTTTTTTTATATATTTTGAAAGTCGAAAACGGCGAATTATGATCGCAGATGGAGGGTAATTAATATGAGGATATAAATTCCAAGTTGTATTGTTGCTTCACTTAATTAATTATGACAATGCATTTTAATACCGTCGTAAAGTTTCCCCAGCTAGTAACATAGGCGGTACGCTCAATACAGGTTTCATCGTCGTCGGGCAGGCAGATCGGTAAAACATTTGGTTGGAATGGCAGAAGAGGTTCATAGAATCGCAATAGATCAAGATCGTACTCGAAAGTATACGCGTCGAATTTTGGATGGCTCGCCACAATTTGCACTTTTCTCTCCTGATATCCATATGGCTTATCTTCATTCGCCAAATCGTGCTCGCCGCGTATGTTAAGTTAGCACCCCAATATTGAACTTCCATAGTTTAGAGTTCCCATTTCCATGTCTGTGAAGCTGCACCCCCTCCTCATCGAAAATCAAGTTCGGAATAGGTCAAAAATTTAGCGCTAATTATGCACTACACAATAGAGCCAAAAATTTAAAATATAGCGTCAATTCGAATATAGAGCGTTAATTCCAATATTAGAGCGCGCCGCACACTAAAGTAAATTACCTGATCGTCAAATAATTAGGAACCTCGATTGATTATGGTATCAAAATAATCCTTAGACATTCTAGTTTCGAAATATTGTGCACACTGAATTTTGCGCTCACTCTTAAGTCAGTCAAAATAATCGAAACGTCGCGGAAGACCGCGCGCCGCGCCCTTAAGGATTATTTTGATACCATGATCAATCGAGTGCGTAATTACCCGAGTAGAAATTGAACCTCATTTCTAGCTAACGGTTAGCTAGAAAAGTTGTGTCTTAGATAACTGTTGTCTGGTATTTCTGGCTAGTTACTAGCTAGATATGTAACGCTCACTTCTCCTAGGAGCTGTACAAAAAAAATTAGACAGTAGCTAGACAAAATGTTTAGATAACTGCTGTCTAGTATTTCTGGCTAGTTACTAGCTAGATATGTAACGCTCATTTCTCCTAGGAGTTGTACAA
>NW_017299961.1:771109-771498 GCF_001594075.2 Trachymyrmex cornetzi
GTGCACATATTTCGAAACTAGAATGTCTAAGGATTATTTTGATACCATTATCAATCGAGTTCGTAATTATTTGACGCTCTTGATAACGTATTTAAGGGCGCGGCACGCGGTCTTCCGCGACGTATCTATTATTTTGACTGACCTAAGAGTGAGCGCAAAATTCAGTGTGCACATATTTCGAAACTAGAATGTCTAAGGATTATTTTGATACCTTTATCAATCGAGTTCGTAATTATTTGACCCTCTTGATAACGAATTTGTGGGCGCGGCGCGCGGTCTTCCGCGACGTATCTATTATTTTGACTGACCTAAGAGTGAGCGCAAAATTCAGTGTGCACATATTTCGAAACTAGAATGTCTAAGGATTATTTTGATACCATTATCAATCG
>NW_017299961.1:772916-775370 GCF_001594075.2 Trachymyrmex cornetzi
CGAAATTCGAGATCGAATAGTTCTGAGCGGCTCAGTAGCTTCATTTGGTGAATACCTAGAGTTCCTGATGCATAAAAAAAAATTTTGAAAAGAGTCCAAAAGAATTAAAAATTAAAAAAAAATCAATTTTTAGATACAATTGTTTTGCGTAGAGTTCCTGCTTCCTTTTAACGAGACGAAGAGTTCTCTGTATTTTTTAGAAGAAACTATTCGATCTCGAATTTCGCTAAGAAGTTAGCACCCCATTTTTTAATAATTATTTAAAATTTGTTATTAAGTGAATATCGCATTAAAAAATACAGTGAACTCTTCGTCTCGTTAAAAGGAAGCAGGAACTCTAAGCAGAATTATTGTATCTAAAAATTGATTTTTCAAAAAATTTTAATTTTTTTGGATTTTTCAAAATTTTTTTTTATGCTTCAGGAACTCTAGGTATTCACTAAATAAAGCTATTGAGTCGCTTAGAACTATTCTATCTCGAATTTCGATAAGAAGTTAGCACCCCATTTTTTTAAAATTATTTAAAAATACTTATTAAGCGGAACTCTTGTTATAAATTATAGAGAACTCTTCGTCTGGACAAAAGGAAACGGGAACTCTAATCAGAACTATGGTATTTCAATATTGGGGTGCTAACTTAACTTCTGCGTGCTACCGGTGTAAAGTTGGCACCCCATTTTGAAAAAAATCGATATTTTATACACAGTTCCGTTTGCATCCACAATAGTTCTACAGTTCCTGCTAAGTTTTAACAATAGTTCCGCTAATTTAGTTAAAAAAAAAATTTTTTTTATAAATGGGGTGCCATCTTCGCGTGGCACCCCAAGTATCGTAAAAATTAATTTTTATCACGAAATTCTAGAGTTCTCGAAAAGTTCTACAGTTCCTGATAGGTTTCAGCGACAGTTCCGACCTCTCAATATTTTTAAATAATTTTTTAAAGTTAGAGCCAGCACCCCACCGCAAGAGTAAAGTACCGCGTAATGGTTAGTTCTCGCCGACTTTTTGGTATTTTACTACAGATCTACAATAGTTTTAACGCTTTCTGTAGGTTTTGCACAGAGTTCTGGCCTCTACGTATTTTTAAACAATTTTTTAATGTCAAAGCCAGCACCCCACTACAAGAGTAAAGTATAATACCACGTAACAATCAGGGATTAAATCGTTTAATTATCGTGAATTATCTCTGAAGTTGCATTGCCCTCTTATAAAAAACGATACCATCGACCGTTGATCGTTGTAATTTTAACGAAGGTCACTCGCGCAAGAAAGTATAACCGAGTCCCGAGATATGAAGAAGTTTATATCTCGGGATCATGAAACAGAGTCGTAAACATACCTTGATTGACACCGCTCGACAGATTACTGCTGTTGTTGCTTCTGTTTGTGCTTGTGACGTTGCAGCAATATTTTTTCAAGTTGTCAAACTGTACGGCGATGTATTATCTCCTCTTGATGATGTTATGATCGAATTAAGCTCTCGGCATGTTCCACGAGATCCTGGATTACTTGACGTCAGTCAGATCTCGCACCCTCGATCGTAAATCCCCAGTGAACAATTGCGGCCACGTGGTCGAAGCCTATCGAGTGATGTTTCCCATGCCTGGCGCTTCTCCGTTTCTGTGACCCTATGATCTTCACGTTCTTTGGAGAACGCCCTTCAATCGATTTCGGGACGTCCACTCGGTAAACACGAGATATCATACACGTGCGATAGGAATCCGTGGATGGTAGGAAGATTCCTCTCATAGTGGCAGCCACCGGTTCGACTATCTATATATAGTACTGGACGGAGCATGCGGCGAAATCTTTTTGATCTTTCGTCTTGACGGACCTAGAAAGAGTAAGGTAAATATTTGGGCACGGAACTCTCTTTCTACTATTGTCCTATTTGCCGAATTATGTGTAGGAGAGGGAGGACAGTAGTGTATTCTTTAAAGTCAGGAACCATCACGGAGGTATTAATTGGTATTAACGCAGTAAATACGGTGTATATTAAAATTAGAATTACACATTTATATTACATTAGATACAAAATAAAATTAAGAAATTTGGTTTTTACGTGTATTTTATGTAAAACTAACACTCTGAGCACAGATGTATCAACTCATTCGTATGTAAAATTAATATTTACAGTTATGTGCAGCATATGAAAAGCGAGGTTAGATCAACAATTATAGTTACATTTATAACATTTATAATGATAAATGTCTTATAGTTTTTCTAAGGATCCTGAGAGACATTTTTTTAATGCCTTGATTACATGATACATGACACTAGTACCCAAACATCGTTCTATCGCTGTCAAGATGCTATGTGCGTCCAGTAGTATATGTTGTGATGGGCTCCACCTGCTCGCCACGGCTGGCACCTATCGAACTGGTTTTGCTCGGTTCACGACTTCTGGATCAACCGTTCCCCGATCCTGATATTCATTTGTGGGCTCGCTCCCCC
>NW_017299961.1:775435-781825 GCF_001594075.2 Trachymyrmex cornetzi
ACGAAGAATTGGCAGGCCACGACACACGCGTCAGCCGAGCACGCGCGCTCGTTCGCGTCCTCTTAAGAGAGGGAAGTTAGCCCCCCACACAAGTAAGAGGTAAAGCCGAATAGGTACAAACGACAGCAAGCTAAACTGCGGGATAGCCACGGACAGTAAACCATGTTGGGACCGGCGCTTATCGTGCCGACGGGGACTCTAGCGTTCGGGAACTTCTCGAGGTTAGGTGGTGGCAATGACCGTTTTCTCGCGTTCTTCTTCGTTTCTCTCTCCGTCCTGACCTGCTCCTTCTTCTTCTTAGCCCCTTTTCCATCAACCTGTTGCGGAGGTTCCCTCTTCTGCCGCCAGCATTACCAGTTGCCGCGGGTCAAAAAATAATTTCAATAAATCCCTGCTTCAAAATTTACCAAAAGGCCCCAAAATTCATTAAATGTGTGAAATGACTTAAAAAAAAGAGGCAAAACAAGGGATGTAGTTCACTTGATGCTACAAATGCTTCGAAACTTTTGATTGACCAATTAGAAGAAAAAATTTTACTAACTAACCAATCAAGAAATGCAAGGTGAACATATTTTTGCAATTCCTGTTGACGTTGCTCTTCAATAAATAAAAACCACCCTTTGTAATTTATATACAGATATATTCACTCCTGCATTACAACAATTACATTAATAAAAGCTGTTGTTCCACCTTTCGGTAAATTTTACGTGTTAGGTAAGTCTGGCATTGCGATTGGATGCTCTTGCTACTTATCTAATGCGTAAGATTTGCCAAAAGGTGGAACAGTCGGCCCTAATATAATAAGATTGTAACAATCACTATCACCTACCTTAAAAAAAAATAACTATAATAAATCAATTATAGAATCATTGCACTTTAGTCTTAATAATTAAAATGTTAGTGGTAAGATTGTAACAGTCTCCATCATTATCATATAGATTTTTATAAAATAACTATAAGAAACAAATCAATAGAATTCTGAAAAAAACAACTTATTACGTTTTAACGATTACATTATTGGTAATAACACCGACGAAAAATACTGTTACGTCCAAATTCCGAACATGTGAATGGATTGGTTTAGAAAGAGAGGGATTGAGAAGGATGGAGTATAGAAGGATGTTAGAGCAGACGCTTTGTCTCGCATGCATCCACGTGGAAGAGGATGGAGCGAGTCGAATGCACTTAGGAATATGTGACTTCGAAATATGGGTCAACGTCCGGATAAGATGCTATGACTCCGTTTTCAAGAGTCGTACAATCGTGAGTCCTATTTTGGGCCAAGGAACTGAATCCCTTTAACCCGGCACAGGACCGTGGTGGGGGATAGTACCCACACTTGCAGCAACACTGTTACAATATTGCAGAGATTTTGCAGCAATATTGCTGCAAATTCTGTGCTGTATGGGTAGTGTCGTTGCGCTTGGCTTAGCGCTGAGGCGCTAACGTGTCTCCTGATTTTAACAATGTTAAAATTTCTGCGCCAAACATTGACGACGAATTGCGATTTCACCTTGTAAGGAGTTTATCGGGTACTGTTAATTAAAGCAGCGTCTTTCCAGAGAGGTGGACGTCTGTGGCGCCTTGGCGATATTTGAAATCACGAACTTTCCTTGATGTGCAAATATTAAATACCTACACCATTGTTCGCTATGCAGCGACGGAGATGCACTGGCAATGACGCAAGAGGAGATATAATGCACGCGACACGACACAGCAAAGGAAAGAGAAAAAAAGGGGAATGGTAGGGGTATAATTGACACAGCTTGGCATAGCATTTGCGGATGTGAACGGTCGCTTTTTAATCATCTCATAGTACAAAGGCAGACGTGGCCAACGAGAGATGAAAAGCGGGTAGGTGTGAGAACCTGCCGCACTTACCGCACTACAATCTGATTGATATCAAATATTTACATGTACAATGGAATCGCCGATTATATTATTCCGATTGTATTATCTTGCGCTGCGACATTTGTCGATGGCTTTAATTAGTAAAAAATATCCGCGCGATAATAAGAACGCGAGACGACATGATACATTTTTTTCGAGTCAGATGTGTAGAACTGTGTTAGATTATCAATTCAATCGTGCGAAATGTTTCTTTGACTAACTACGGCGTTTAACATTCTGGCAAATGTCGTTCAAAAACACGGTACAGAGTATCTCTTCATAAATGCCATCTAAAACACATGCGCGATTAAATTACACGCATACGCGCGCCTACGTCATTGTGTACACATATGTATATATAATATATTATAATCTATGCCTCTACAGATATAAATTTTTTTATAAATTAAATAAAATAATATCTCGGTACATGTAACTCCGCGGTACTATATGTAAATGAATTTGTCTTTCTGATTTTTCCAATTCGATTGAATTTAACTCGCAATTTACATGAAATATATTCTTTAGATTAAAATGTATGTAATGAATTGCTTGTTGGCTGACAAATGGGCCATTGAGATAAATGAGCACGTTTTTAGCGCACTGTCAATTCAAATTTTCACTTGAGACTGTATTCAAGTAACTACGAAGTGAAGTATCTGCGAAGAAAGGAAGAGAAAGAGATAGATTTATGAAGTCGGGCACAGAATTTCTCTCCGTTTCTTCCCCAAGATCAATCGGGATAACTGGATATTCATGAGCTTTGAAGCACTGAAATTCCCATTGGAATCTCCTGGAAATTACTATGTAAATTTATAACGAAGATAATTGTGTGTGATTGACGTCGGTATGGAATATTAAATCACAGTAACAATTGGAACTCGATTATCGCAAATATTGATAACGAATCTTTTCATAAACAATTAGTAACACAATCCGCATACTGATTATTCGTTTTATCCAATTATCCTATAAATATTTAATCTTTAATTTGCCGCGAGACAATACGTTACGTTAGATAAAATAACTTGGAATCGTGGCAGTTCTACGTGATCAATTAAAGGTTAAAGAAATAATTTATTTTTTTTAATAATTTTTTTTTTATTAACTATTTCAAATCGATTTTAGAAAAAGGAATAAAAATTAATCGAAAATTTCGATTCTTTTTTACGAAATCTAATGTGTTTATCAATGATAAAATAATAGAATATAATTTCACAGAAAAATTAAAAATCGATCTTTTTTCAATCAGTAATTTTGGGATATTTATTCTACGCCCGGTTATACATATATTTGAGTTTCTAGATGTAAACCGAAATTTATTTTATAAAATATCGTTGTATACGAATGGCTCATGTAAATTTTGCAATTTTTGTATCTAAAAATATTTAGAAGCTTCTCTCTCTCTCTCTCTCTCTCTCTCTGATGAAAAAGTTTAATAGTTTGTTCACTGATAGGCAAAAATTGGAAAATTCATAAAAAATATAGGTTTTTATAAATTATATTCATTTGACTATGTTTTCGCTAAAATATTTGTTGACGATACCATAGAATGTTTGTTGTACCGCGTAATAATATTTACATAGACAATTTTTGCGCACACTGTGATTCAAAAACTTATTCTACTATATTTTTATATCTAAATACATATCTAGAAAACATGTAAATTCTGAATCACAGTAGCTTCACGATTAATCGCTTTCAATGTTAAATTAGAAGATATGCAAAACATTAAATTGTAAATATTTTTCTAAATATTGAACAGTAATTCCGAGCTGAAAGTCAAATTGCCGAGAAATAATTTTTATATATTGAATTAAATATATTATATTTTAAATCATATTATATTTTAATTTAATTTATTTCAAATTGAAGAGTGGAAAATTATTCCCGGAAATGAATAAGTTAAAGTGGTTCAATAAAAAAATTATTTTCTATTATTAAATTAATAACAGATCTAATATTTTCTTTATGAATCTATTAATTACCGTAATCACATGCATTTTTATAAGCTTTGAGCAAACTGAACACATTAGATATAAATGCATGTTTGGTAGAAGCAGAAAACTTAAGAAATTAATGCTGAATCTATATCTAGAAGAATAATTTACTTTTAAAAAGTAATTTCATGTCCTAGAATTAACTATTTTAAATCGATTCTAGATAAAAGAATCTAAGTTGATCAAAATTTTCGATCCTTGTCACAAAGTCTGATGTGCTTATCACTGGTATCCACAGTGTCTCCGATACGTAAATCAATACCCATTGTATCGTTGTAACATGTCGGATTTTCCCGGGAAATCGCGTGTATATACATGCATACGTTGCGGCTTTACACAGGAAAATTGAATCAGTGGCTCCACATGTCGTCCGAGTTCGCAACACGCACACAAATCTCTGTGAATCCCCGCGCTAGGATCTCTTAGATTTTTCTACTAAATTGCACTTGGCTCACAGCTCCGGCAGATGGTGCCATTCGTCTGCTTAGCGATCGTTACAAACGTCCATAGGAGTCGGCGCGATGCAAAAGCGCGAATTTCGAGCGCAGATCACGTTCTTTCTGAGACAATCAGAACTGTAGAATCTGATTGATCCAGTCACGAAATTCCGAGATACGTGTATAAACGCCAGGTTGATTAGGCGCGGCGCAACCGATCCCCCAGCTGATGATTCCAGCAAGAATCCATCGCTTATCTCGCGCTCTTTGGATGACCATTGCACCGCCGCTGTCACCCTGATAAAGGAGGAAGGTTACAAGTTAGAATATTAAGAGATATATCTCTTTATAATACATGTAATTCTTATATATCATTGTGTTATAGTAAAAATATTTAAAAGTATCTTTACAAAATTGAAACGTCTTATCAATAACTTTTAGATAATTCTTATACATAACTTTTGTCTTTTGAATTCTCACATAAATCCAATTTAATACTGAAAATTACTGTACAATAGTGTTTTCATTATTCAAAATAATTAATTAATAATTACTTTCCAGTATTAAATTGTTGTAAGGGAACATAATAGTTACCTAAAACTTATTATTATTGATATAAAAACTTGTAGCAATAATGTTACAGAATATTATTGGTACAAAATTTTATATCAATAATAGTTCATTTCTAAGCAACTATAATGTGCGAAAGGTATCTGTAAGTTATCTTCTGTAAAAAAAGTATCAAGATATTTTAATTTTCTAAAGATTTTCTAAAACATTTTTGTTATGAACACACAATCGTATATGATTGTCAAAATAAAGTGTATTATTGAAAGATGTAAATTATACGGATAATACTTTTTAATTGCCATTTTCAATCTCAAAAAACTCGATGAAAACTTGAAATGGCACGAACAACGACTTTTTTTATTTCTATAAAATCGCCAGCAAAAACTGACCTCGCAAGAGTCGGATCCGCCGTTCCTCCAACCGGCGCAGATAAATATATGTGGAATGTGCTCAATGTAACCCGCGTTTTTATACATCGCTTCACATACGGTATTATTGATAACCGGTACTGCAACCTCCTGTAACACGGACGGCAGTGGTCCCTCTGCAAAAGTAGACAATTATATTTTTGGGTATCTACGCGATCGTTGACAATAATTACACTTGTAGTTTTATATAAAATATTTCATCTAAAACAGTCGACAGTTTTTTTTACTAATTAACACGTACCAAATATTAATACTCTGTTTGCAATCGGGGTCTTTTTTGGCACAAGCAAAATTTTACTTTGAAATTTGTCCGAAACAAAGGAGAGTGGAGTCTGATTCCTCCTCTCAAAATATCTTGTTAAAAATTATTTGGTAATATAATAAAGATATTAAAAAGTAATACTGAATTTTTCTATATATTTTGAAAGTCGAAAACGGTAAATTACGATCGCAGACGGAGGGTAATTAATATGAAGATATAAATTCCAAATTGTATTGTTGCTTCACTTAATTAATTGTGACGATTCATTTTAATACCGTCGTAAAGTCTGCCCCAGCCAGTAACATAGGCGGTACGACCAACATAGGTTTCATCGTCGTCGGGCAGGCAGATCGGCAAAACATTTGGTTGGAATGGCAGAAGAGGCTCATAGAATCGCAACAGAGCAAGATCGTACTCGAAAGTACGCGCGTCGAATTGTGGATGACTCGCCACAATTTGTACTCTTCTCTCCTGATATCCATATGGCTCATCTTCACTCGCCAAATCGTGCTCGCCGATCCTTAACAATAGCTCGCTAGGTGGTACGCTGCAAAATATATATCAATGCATTCACTTGCCGGAAAATTCTATCCGGAAACAAAATGTTATTCTTCCATTGCATTTTAAATAACAATGTCTTTTTATAAGAAAAGAAATTAAGTTCAGCGTTAAAAAATTAAAAAGAATTCTTAAAAAGTGATTGAAGCGTGATGATAATGTAAAGAAAAAAATTCTGGAAAAAGATCGGACTCGTGAATAGTAAAATCCGGATAAAAATTGCAGAATTCTGGTTTTCTTTAAAG
>NW_017299962.1:0-2042 GCF_001594075.2 Trachymyrmex cornetzi
AAGGTGTTACCATATAAGTGACCACCCCTCGTAAACTAACAGAGTTAGACCTAATAAATATGGACTCAAATTAAACGGCTCTAACTAAACTTTATTGTAAGCACAGTGATTACTGAAAAAAAATTAATCATATTAGAAAATAAAGGGATATGCATAATTTTTGTACGATAAATTAAATATGATGATATAATAAAAGTTATAGCATCCGAGTACAACACAATGTATGATATAACAAAATTATTTTACAATTTATACACTGAAAGAAAAGATTGCCTGCTGCAGCAAATTAGATGGTAAAATATGGCATAGCATTTTTAATTGGCTGCAACAGCCAATTTTTGATTGTTGTAGCTAATTTTTAGTAGTGTTAGCCTATCCGCAATGTCAGTACAGGATTTCGATTGTCTAACGCAACCAAAAATTGGCTACTGCAGCCAATTAAAAATGCTATGCCATATTTAACCATCGAATTTATTGCAGCAGCCAATCTTTTCTTTCAGTGTACAAGTTATTTCGGTTTAAAGTTTAGATAGTGACTATTACCTTTTCAGTTTCGATCTTGCGGTATGGCCAACTTCCGACTCTCGCATTGACGATTGATATGTAACATATTTGATCAGATGAAAATATGTTAAATGTCTACAAAACTTTAAACCGAAATAACTTGTATAAATTGTAAAATAATTTTGTTATATCATACTCGTTAGAACGGATGCTACAACTTTTATTGTATCGACATATTTAATTTATCGTGCAAAAATTATACATATCCCTTAATTTGCTAATATAATTAATTTTTTTTCACTAATCACTATGCTTACAATAAAGTTTAGTTAGGACCGTTTAATTTGAGTCCATATTTGTTAGATTTATCTCTGTAAATTTATAAGATAAAAAGGGATGGCCACTTGTACGATAACACCCTATATATATATATAAAGACGTTACAAACTACTTTTCAGAACTTCGTTTGTATGAATTGCTTTTATCTTATACATTGCAACACTAAAATCTTTTTGGTGCAAGACTGGCGTGGGTAAAATTCTTATCGTTCTAAGATTACGCGCGACATTTTGAGCGCTCAATAGAATGCTGCTTTCTTGAAACTCGACAAAGAGAGAGAGACAGAGAGAGAGAGAGAGAGAGAGAGAGAGAGAGAGAGAGAGAGAGATATGAGGGAGAGAGAGACTCTTACACGTGTCTTTATATTAAACTTTAAACTATCATACTTTTAAAACTTAATTTTATATTATTGCATTCAACGAAATGTTCACCATGTTTTAGCGTTAATTTTATACAAATTTAAAAATCATTTATTGAGATAAATAAGTTTAAAAGAAATAAATGTAATATTTAATATCTTTATTATTTCTTCGTACAAGATGTAACTTTATAAAGCAATGAAACATGACCAATGAATCATTAAGAAATATGGAATGTAAAATTTTGGACAGAGCTATTTATATATCACCGACTGACATATCGCACATACCACCTCGCGGAAACTGCAAACCCAGTAATTAAATACTCGGAAGCAATGCATTACTCGATTCGTGGTACGCGTTCATCGTTCGCGAAACCATTCGCTGCTTTCGAGTTGGATGAGCGCGGGAAACGCAAATACCGGGTATCTAGCAGGCCGGCGATCGAAATGTCAATAGCTCTCGCGCGAAATTAAATGTCAGGCTGACGCACGAAGTAATCGAGAGAATGGCGCCTCTTCTATGTATTCGCTTCTTATTCGAGTACTACCGTTGCTTCAAACGCAAAAAGACAGATTGTCAGCTCTCTTTTTCATGTCGTGACAAATTTTTTCGCCCTGCGCGTAATCATACTTTTTTTCTGTAACGCCTGCTCATTTGAGTGATTCGATACTCACGAGATAGACAGGCAAAATACATACAACATAAAGTTTTATTCGTTATCGTCTAAGTAATAAATCATTACCTAGACAGCACATGATATCATGCTAACATTCAATATTCATACTGAATGTACTATGATTATACCGAATAAACCAGAAACGTTAATGTGACATTTCA
>NW_017299962.1:3773-4121 GCF_001594075.2 Trachymyrmex cornetzi
CCAGTACGCATTCAGTAAGTTTCCCCTAAGTGTATTCCGTACTCGATGAGTTCACATCAATTATTTATTCCTCGTTTTATGCAAATACAACTAACGTACTTACATAAAAAGAATACACAATAGAAAATAAGGCAAACAACAACAAAAAATTTAATACTTTTCCTTTGGTTTAATTACGTTATATCATATTATAAATGCAAAATTAACTTTATTTAATATACAATATTTATCAATAAGATAAAGAATCAGTACGGCTGTACTGTATCTTATTCTACAGAATGAAATATGGCAATCTTTATATATGTAAAATATATAATTAGAATATAGAAATATATGTGTATATATATA
>NW_017299962.1:4179-4538 GCF_001594075.2 Trachymyrmex cornetzi
TGGGTGACCCATTTTAACTTAGACAGCCAAATAATTCGAAACATCGCGATTAAATAAAAAAATGTTTAAAACAAAAATTGTTGGATATTGTTATAAATGTCTTAGCGGAATATGAGGAGGCGTCACAAAAATAACTGAGCGTGACTTCGTTGTTAAACGACTAACTTTAAGTTCTTTATTGAATACTATATGTGAGCAATACAGGCAACACGCCATATTATCTTCTTTAATAATAATGAGTATATAGAAAGGTGACCGATGTCGTTAGAACCACAGCTCTGCGCCATCTGTAATAGATTGTCGATCTATCGATCGAGTTGCAATGGGGTTACAATGTGGATCGATTCATTGCTCCAACA
>NW_017299962.1:5379-5684 GCF_001594075.2 Trachymyrmex cornetzi
CAATTTTTCTCACAAACACTATCCGGGAAAAATCAAGATTTTTTGGCTTTCTGCTTCGATTAGGAATTTGTCTTTGAAATGACCTCTATGGTCAACTTTTACCAATAACATGAAAGTTCATTTGGACGTAAAATTTTGCACTCTTTCAAAATCCGGGATCAAAAATATGGGTTTCTATTTGAAAATTGAAAGTTGACCTTCAAATAATCTTGAAAATGAAGGTCAAGGTCATTATCAAGGTCATAGTTCAATCAGCCCCTTCATATCCAACAATTTTTGTTTTAAACATTTTTTTATTTAATCGC
>NW_017299962.1:5891-46683 GCF_001594075.2 Trachymyrmex cornetzi
ATTCATTTTCGTTACGTCAGAAGATTCGGTAGCTTTTTCTAAAAAGTGTTCTCACAAACTGAAGGTAAGTTTTTTTAATGCTTATATTGCACAGACGCTTTTAATAATGTTGCATGAACAATATTATACAGATTAATTGCTACTTCAAACTTGTTTATTGCTACGGAAAGACTTTATTTGTCATATGACGGCATGCAGATAATGTGGAATACATCGAGGGTTGAGAATATGGAATAAATTCCATGCATGTAACAACTTATTCGTAATCAGATTAGGTTAGGTTAGATTATAGCATGTATTCTCTATCAGTTTATTTGCGATTTATCAGCTTATTTGCCATGTGTAATAACGTTCGTAATGATGCTGTTATATTTTCTGTAGTATTGTACAATAAAAATTGAACAGTTTTCTATTTTTCTTCATCAGTTTATATAAATAAACAAATTTGGACTTCATTTATTGTATTATTTATTACTATGGTCAAAATTTCATCGGTATTCCATATTACAACCCATTTTTTAGATCCCCCATTTTCTCACTTTTGACTTTTTTGTTAATATTGACGTTGGACTTAAATTTTGGCGACCTTCATTTATTGGATGTTGTAGCTAACATATTCCTCAAGAGTTCTGTGTAAATTTAAAGTCTTCATATGCATTTATATCGGAGCAATGTTAATTTAAAAAAGCTATTCCAGAATCCCTGCTTTTACCTTATATTAGTTTGCAACATATAATAAATAAAATATACATATACATATAGTTTGCAACATATAATATCGTTTGCTTGCCTTTTTCATCAAGATAAATATTATCAACGTAGGAAGACTGCAGCACCATAGTCTGCTACAAAACTGGTATTGTTTTCATCTACGAGAAGAACTATGTTACGCTCGTATCCGTTGTATTCTTGCGAAATGTTTACGTGGAAAATGTACAACCCATCTTTTGAGACCCTATTGGAAGGTGTCTTGAAAAAGTTGTTCGCATCGCCTTGGGAGCATCGAGATCCGTGCCGCAAAGAGCGATGGCTTCGCGGCAAGAAATCACCCTTAAGGCTTCTATATAACGTGCCTGGCGATTTATGTCAAAGAAAATAAGGAAAGATTTAGAAAATATGTCATGCTATAAATATCACAGCATGCAGCTTAATGCTATGGACTTTGCCTTTTCATTTTGTATATCACGGTAAAGCTACAAATATGATGCAATTATGACATTTTATGACGTCTTATTTATATTATTTTATAACGTTTTATTTATGTCTGTTTATATCGATTTTTCACAATTGGTGCTTCTACTTGAACGTAAAAATGTGTAGTAGGAATATATATATATATACATATATATATATATAATTTTTTAAGAAATGCAAAGACAAATAAGATAGAAGAGAAGGAGAGAGGAAAGAAAAGGATGAAGAGAAGAACAATCATAACAATGTCATTTTTTACAAATTAAAATTATTAAAAAAATTAAATTTTTACATAAAGGCTGTTATATTTGATTTTTTTATATGGTATATGAAATAAAACTGGTATCTAAAATGATTTTATTTTATGATATACAAAATAAAACTAGTATATAATTTGGTTTTATTTTATGGTTATAAATTTTTATGATGTATGGTACATACTGATTCTTTTATCTCATTAATAAATATATTAAATAAAATTAATTTACATTCGAAAGATATCAAAGATTTCTTCACAATTTTTCTTATACCCTATCATGCACCTTTTTATGTAGATACGTCAGTTATATTTCCACAAAACGAGGAGCAATAGTAATGAATAATTCGCGTGAACTCTCCGAGTACAGAAATAAAACGCAAAATTGTTTTATTGCTGTAACGACGACGCGCTATTTCTCAGAAGCTGGCAATCCAAAAGTGGTATCATATCCAGCGGAATAACTCCAACCTAATTCAAAAGCTACAGCAACTCTTAACAGTCAGTGATAGCTGCCATTTACAAAAGAGCTCCGGACCAACGTCCAAAGTTTGGCAGTTTAAATCGAGCCATTTGGCCCATCTTTCCGTATATTTGCAAGTGGCTCCGGCCACGAAGCCACGATCGATGCTATCATCGTTTCCGAGGAGAGGTAACTGCAATCCCATTCATTATACGTGCTATATGTAGTACGTGCATACTACATATGGCATAATCTAATGTAGAATCGTGCAGAGTCTGACGAGATTGTAGTCCCGTAATAACACACTGGAGCAAAATCTTTTCAAAAATTCCAGTATAAAGCTAAAATAATCATAATAATATTTTGCTAAAATTAAATTATTACGTCAATAAAATATTCGAATTTATTTTATAATTAATTATTAATATTCTTTGAGGTTTTATTTGATGTATATTAAATGCCAACATAATTATTTTTGATTTTTACGTGTAATGAACATTTTGTTATTGACCAAATTAAATTTTGCTAAATAATTAATTTTATAATGTCTAAATCTAATTCTAGGTTTTTTAGTATCATTGAAAAGAACGTCTTTTTTGCGAGATATTGCATCGTCTTCGTAACGTTATAAAAAAGATCGAAGAACGTTAGTACAAAACAATTCTACAAGTTTCTTTGTTGCGACTTTTTAAAAGAGATTTTCGATCTCTCCTGGTCTGTTTCTTTGCTACTGTTAATCCTACAGTTCTAACATGAAACGAAGACCAGCTGTTTACAATTTCAAAGAACTAGCAGCAATTGTTGACATGCGAGCTCCGCTTTTCTTGCGACGACGTCGTATAGCAAACCTGAAGGCGTTTTTCTAATATTCATTATACTTCCTGTCATAAAAAGAATATATAAGCAAGTTAATTCTTTGCTCACCAACAAAGATTGGACAATCTCGAAAATTTACAAATTTTTACCTCGTTATTTTATAACAGATGATAGAAAACATTAATTCCATAACTAATTTCGAACCCGATAAGCCACTGTTTGATCGATCACAGTTGCTAAAATGTCAAGTATATACTAGAAACTTTGTGAATAATCTACGTTGAAAAATTAGAATTTTTAATAACTAAATTTAATAACGAATATTTTAAAATAGTTATTTTTAAAACTTAGAAATAACCCTATATTTTTTTAGACAGTATCATATACATTTTTCAAACTCAATAATTTGATTGCCTAATTTTGTAATTCACATCAGAGTGAACTGATAATTATTTACGGACGGTGCATTTGTGAATAAATGCATCGAGCTAAAAGGATTTTACACATACGTTCTATATTCAGCCTGCGCTCAATCTAAATTCTGTAACTCCATTTATTCACATTTTCCAACTTCAACATGAGTATTACTGCTACTGAATTCGTTTCATTTTCGTCACGTGTGCCCTCATTTCATAGCGATTATCGCACTGATTATACTGATCACGCGGGCGTTTTATGTTTTCATTGCGTTCACTAGCCACGGCGTTTCAACGTAGTCTGCCTATTTTCCAGAGATACACAATAGTGATCGGTTTTAATTTCCTTTACCTTTCGGTCGCGCCAGCACTGCGGAGTTTTCTCATTCCGAAGCTTTACAGCGAGCAGTCGTACACACGAGTTCGTGCCGTGGAGCTGTGATTCAAGCACTTTCGTGTCCAGCAATTTGATACCAGTCACGTACGGAATACATTTCGAAAGAATGCAAGAGGCTGCAAGCAGGAATACTCGCACGTGCAAGAAAAGACGTGTGCAAGTAATGAGGCTGCGTTTATCTATGATAAAACAAAATCGTTCCGACATTAGACGCATTTGATATTTCTGATATTACGAAGCATACAGGGCTCATGCATTAAGAATTTTACATTTTAAAGAAAAGTTAGTTATGCAAATTAACAAAGCGACAGATTATTGCATGTTGTATATTAAAATTAGTTTATAAAATAATGGCTTAACTATTAATTTACTATTTTTTTATTTTATTTTCCATTTTATTGTTTTTTTTTCTTCTCCACCTCGCTCGACGATAAGTGATAGAAAGGGGAAAACATTTTATTTTTGTGAGTAAAAATTTTAGCACACTAGATTAAAAATTGAACATTCGTGAAAAATAAAAGAAGCTATAAAATAAAATAGTTGACACGTATTTCTCTTGGCTTTATAATCTTTCATATCGGCGTCAAAAAATCAAATTAAATAGAAGATCTTTCTAACTTAGAGCTTAATAATGCATAGTCTAGACAGATGCTCTTAATTAGTAAAAATTAGTCTCTTCAAATAAATGTAAACAAATTTTTAAAATTTAATTTATCGACAGCATGCTTAAATTTCTCATATTACCTGTGTGATGTACCTTAATTTTATCTTGGTCTAGATTTCGCGATTTAGTCGCGGAATGAAATTGTAGATTTTGAATAAATATGAAAAAGAAAAGATTGATATACCTAAAGAAATATTTGAATCTGCTGCACTTTTGTTGCTTTGCGAAATCCTATTTAAAATTGTCTTTCAAAGTGTGTTTGAACTTCTTTATGGGTTAATCCTATAAAGAGGACAACCACAGAATACGATCTCTCACTGTTAAGGATAAAATTTTTCCTTTGCGTTATCGGCCTCGTTACGGCCTATCAATTCCTACGTTACCGACAAGCTGAACTTCGTATGCGCGCGACGCGTTCTCGTATTACTACGCGCCTCTTTCCTGCGTGCGATTCATCTTTTACTGTAGAATATACTTGTTTTCACGTAAAGCTGAGGATGAAAATTCATTTTAAACGATATGACATACTATGTTTTCCATGGGTTATGCAGTTGACGAAAATCATGATACTTCGAAAATTACATCTTAATTATTGTTGACAGCGATATGTACCTATATTGACATCTTGAGTGATTTTAGTCTGTATAAATTCAAATTTATTGCGAAAATTTTTAATAATTGTATGTAATTCTATTGAGAATGGTCTGATGACAGACCGAAACGTTTGGTTGTATTATAAATTATAATAAATATGGATTATTCTATGATCCTGCACTAAATTCAGCTTGTGTACGTGAAAGAAGCCGTTTAATTATTGTATTGTTCATCTTTTACTGTTAAGGGTCTTCTACATAGAAGTCGTAGACAGTCGTGAAGTCTTAAGTCGTAGGAAACCAACCAATCACAATCAAATATAAGGAGAATACTCGATTGGAATTGGTCAGTTTCCTACGACTTAAGACTCGACGACCGTCTGCGACTTTTATGTAGAGGACCCTTAATTTACTGTCTCCTAGCTATCTAACCATTACACTACCGAAGTTCTCTGTACGGCTAGTTGTGGATACGAGGTATCGCTGAACGAACCTTATTGTAAATTCGAGTAGCTATCCAGAAGGTAAATAAAGAATTAAACTAAAAGACGAGTTTCGTCTTGACCACGTCGCTTTCGAGAAGTCACACCGAAAAGCACAGCGTGACACGGGATCAAACCTCGGTCCATCGACGAAGTGCGACACGCAAGGCATTTTTATCGAGCCAAATTCGACGTCCCTCACGAATACTTAACACTCACATTGAATTATATCTTAAAAAATTTCCTTTGTAAAGAACAAACGAATCCATACGTTTTTAAAGAAGTGCTATTTTTATTTTGTGCAATTCACTAATCTCAATTTCTTTGTACTAACAATAATGGAGAGGGATGTCGCGCAACTCGCAGTGTAACACCTTTGCGATTTATAAAATCGTATGTGTGCATCACAATTGCGATTATTCTTAAAATGCGGAGTAAATATAATATAGGGGAAAGTGGGCGATTGTGCGCATCTAAGGGTGCGCACCTAAATTTGTTTTTTTTGCGATGGTTTTCTAAGTTGAAAGCGATATAAGTATGGAAATAGAAACTATAAACATTCTTCTACCATTACGTATCCTTATCTTGAACAGATTTTCATTCAATAAGGTTGTATTTGGCAAAAAGGAAAAAAACGGAAAAGCAAAAAAATTTCTCGCGCGTCGGGTAATTGTGCGCAAAACAAAAATCGAATGAAATTGTGAAATGTTGACATAGAAATCAGAACATATATTCATTATATTGCACTATAAATATATATTAAACATATTTTAAATGTATATTGTATATATTAAGAAAAAATACAAAACTAATATAATAATAATGTACATAGACTTTGGCAAAATGAAATGGCAAAATAAAATAGTAATGTCAAAAAGAAACGAAAAAAATAGTGCTAGTCATACAGTATATGGAAGATGGATAATTGTGCGCATTTTAAAACGCACACAGTTGCCCGCCGCGACCTGACTCGGTACGAAATACGATTATTTCAACAATTTCTAACCAAACTTAATAAATAACAGCTCAAAAGATGCATATAATAACGTACTTTAATAACGTATACAATTTTAAACAAACAAATTAAAAATACGGACTTACCACCTTATTTTCTGAATGCTAAAATAACAAGAAAAGATGTAATTTTACTTTTTTGTATTTCTCTGGCTATAGCCATGTATATTTACGTCGTATCTTTAGTAGTTATATCTTAAGAGGATGACTTCATGCGTAAAAATTTCACCACGGTGATGTCTTCATTTATTGGAAAAGTACCAAACCAGCACAATTACCCGCTGCGCATAGTTCTCCCACTTTCCCCTATATTTCATCAACTTTTATTATGTAATTTTAAATTATGCGTGATTTTGTTTCATAAACCTAATTTTATATTATTATATTTTATGTTGCAAACACTATTATACATACTTTTAAATTTTATGCAATTTAAAACAATTAAAATGTATTTATGTAATTTTAAACAATTAAAATGTTCCTAATTTCATTAAACGTGTACGTACTTCTGTAATTACAATACTCTTCAGCCTTTGCTTAAAACTTTTTTGGATGCTAATAATTGAAATCAAATTCATAAATTTAATATTTAAATCATGTGAGGTAAAGATAATCTTTATTGTACTATTTTTATCTATATGAATATTTAACACATAAATATTCCATCAAATTTTTAAAAGTCACTTTAAAAAGATTAATAAAATAAACAACCATATAAAAAGTACTCGACAAACTTTTGTTTTTTAAATATCAAAAGATTAATACATAAAATTAATTAAGAACATTAAAAATTATTTAGCATGGGACTGAAAGAGATGCATTCATATTGCCAGAAATATTAATTCACCTGCGTGCTGTCTCGTTAAACATGTACGCATTTCTGTAATTATAATACTTTTCAGTTTTTGTTAAAAACTCTTGTGTATGTTAATCATTGGAACCAAATTCATAAATTTAACATTTAAATCATGTAAGGTAAGGATAATTTTTATTATGTCATCTTCCTATATAAATATTTAATACATAAATATTCCATTATAAGTACGACTTTGAGTAATTTTTTGCAATTTTTTATCATTTCCAATTTTATCATTAAAAATTCAATTATATATCATATTACAATTCGAAACAAAAAATCGTTTTGCTAACGATATGACTTATCTTTCCATATAAAAGCAATGCGATCTCAAGTTCAATTTTTCTATTCACATGTATAATGTAATTGATAAATTATTTAAAATAATATCCATAATCATAAACCACTAAGGGACGTCCTAAAGATATTCAAAGGACATTCTACATCCTAAGAATGTTCCTAAGATGCTCGTCAGATAAAGTGTACTATGTGGGTAACCTCCACAAAATAGTTAAGGTTGGGCAAGAAGCTAAACAATGTGTATGTGAATGGCTAAATAAATAATTAATTATAAATTTAAGTGATCTTCGCAAATCTTTATTATATCTAAATATTATAATTATATGCTCACACATATTGGTAGTTAAATCTGAGCTATTGTATATGCATATGAACACGTAATTATATTTAGCGTGTTTAACGTACTTTAATGCGCGATAACACATGCATGAAAACTAGGAGTTTTACTCCACACATAAATATGTATTTTCTATAGGTAGATATTTCTCTTTCCTTTTTTTAACATAAAATATGACATATATTTTTACGCGGAAAACACAAATTTATTTATTATTAAAAAATAAAGAATAAAAAAGATCTTTAAAACAATATATCTATAAAAAAATTCCAATTTAGATGGAAGAGAGAAAAATATATAACTTTATCTCTTTAAGTCTAACTGCATTTAAGCCTATGTGTTTCATTCCTTCTGTGACATTTTCAAACACCGATACACAGGCGACTTTCTCTGTAAAGTAGGTACTTCTAGTTCAGGTCGGGACTGTTCCTCGTAAAGCCTGCTTGCAAACTCCTTGGCAATTAAGCCGATTACGCAGAGACCCGATTAACTAAGGTTTCACGTTAAAGTTTTATGCTTCGCTTTTCACTTTTTAAGTGGTAGATACCGAAAAATGTATTCGATCGAATGATATTATCAATATATAATTCTTTGACATGTCAATATTACTACAAAATATATTTAAATATTTCTATACAGTTCATAGTTTTATTAATAAAACTATGAAAATGTCTTATATTATTTAAATAATAATTGAAGCTATGCTATGTGCATATATATAATAAAGTTTCTTAAGCAAAAGTAACCTCTTACGTTTCAGTGCATATTTTGAGAATTAAACCGTTGAATATATTTAGATCAATATATTGAATAATAGGTAAGTTAATATGAAAAGATAATTTATAATTAAATTAAGAACACTAATTTACTTTATATTAATCATCAAAATGGATTTGTCATAAGTTTAACGGTTTGTAATATAAAAGAAAAAATGCGAGAGCTCACATAAAAGATGAAGAGTATATTTCCAGGATAAGCACAGGTTTCCCCAGTTTCTGTTTTAGAGAACTGCATTCCAAGTACATCTTTGCAAGAATGTATTCCGGAAATTATTTAAGGATAAGAGAGGGATTTTCCTTCCTTAATGTATATTTGAAGACGTCTATTTTAACAGAAAATATGAAAATCCGTTATTCATTTATAACATGAGAATTTATGTTATAGACATAAACCAAGATTCAAATTGTGGCTGGATTAAATTGCAATATGTATGATTAAAGTACAATATACATATAACAGATATTCTTAAATTTGGAGAGATCCTTCAATTTGACGATTCCAAAATAATTTAGCACTTTCTTAATCTTTTAATATTGATACATAATCTCGAGCGTGCAATCTGATGAGTTCACCACACAGGTTCCAAACGTTTGTCATTTAATTTTGCAATTAAAATGAACGAGCTCTTGGATACATAAAGACATATAAAGACAAACAACAATTTGACTGGTTTCACAAACCAACCTTTTCAGGTCGATATTTGAATTATCTATCTGTACACCCCATGGCTCATAAAAAAGGCATAGTGATGGGCATGACTGAGGGCGATATTACTTTCGGATCCGAAGTTCCATCTAAAAAACATTAGATTCATAATTAACACTTTATTGAAAAATGATTATCCGGTGGAATTTATTTTTGAGACAGTTTCCAGAAGATAAAAATATTTATTTTTTAAGCACAATTCGGTAGAGACGGGGACGGATAGTTCTAATGATAATAATAGTGTGGAAAGAGTTCCTTGGTTTTTGATACCATATAATTGGACAAACGCGGAAAGGTTTATAACCATTTGTAGGAACGAAAACTTAAAACCAGCATTTTTTAGCACGAACAAATTGAATACATTTATTAAAGTACAAAAAGACGTTCTTCCAAAGAATTGGAAAAATGTTGTATATAAAATTGAATGTAAAGAATGTGACGCAACTTACGTAAATCAAACAAGTATAGAAAATTAAGTATAGGATTGCTGAGTAAGGATTGCTGAACATCGTAATCACATAAATTGGAATACAAATAGCCAATCTGTAATTACGGATCATAGATTGGAATACAATCACGAATTCGATTAGGAGAAAGTTAAAATATTGGACTCAGAAAGAGCATTAAATAAGCAGCTAATTTCAGAAAAAGCACATATACATGTGCAAAAAAATGGATTGAACTTACGGTCTGACACAGATGGACTACATCATGCTTATGCATCTATGTTAAATAATTTGATATAATGTACATTTTAAGACTGAGCGATATTAACTTTATTTTAAGATATACACAATTGTTAGGCGGTGTTGTAAATTTGTTTCCAATTCATTTATTAAGTTATATTTATCAATTTTCTATTGTTTTTTTGTCAGTTTCTGGTTTTAATTATATGTGTAAAATTTTACAAGGATTGATTGTTAATTGCTACATAGTTTTAAGCACAAGGTTAAGATAACACATTTTAAATATTGACTGTATATTTTAGATCTACGCGTTTGACGCTTTAACTCTGGTGTTGAATTATGTTTTAAACTTTGGTAATAATTTTTTGTTCTTATATTTATTATATCTATGACATGACATTACAGATGTTGAATATATTAGGTTAAACACATCACATAGGTTAAAATCAGCTATGTAATAAGAATGTATTGTTTAGATAATTTATTTTTATTGTGACTTACTGTTGTTGTCGTTTCGACCTTTGTTAAAGCCTTGTCAGACACATTCGTCGCCCCAGGTGGATTGGACGGAGTTTAAACAAATTATATAAAATGTATTATAGAATGTGTTTAATTGTGAGAATAAAGACATTATCCAAGGTTTCATGATGAGATTTGGCGATCGGATGGGTGAGTTACTCGTTTAAATGATTTGGTTGTTTTTCAATATCTTATATACCGGGTGTTTCAGACCACCCGTCCCACCCTTTTATCTTCGCAGTATAAGGTCCAATCGAAAAAGTGTTCAGACAAAAGTTGTAGGATATAATGAATAATTTATAGGCTTAAACGAATAAATCAAGTAAAATAAAATGAAATTATGCCTATATAAGCCAACACTGGTTGTTGATTGTGCAATTTTATTACAATTTGAAGAATCAAAATTACATGTAATTAATAAACGTTTCGACCTTGGTTTAGGTCATCTTCAGTACATCAACTTATCTGCTATTAAATCATCTTAACACCTAGTTATGGATCACCGCAATGTAACGTACACTTAATTTCCATGTTAACTATATTTGAAACAATGTATCCGAAATTAAGTATATTTTAAAAGAATTCATCAATTAGCCGATGTTAAAGTAAATTATTGTCACTCACATGTATTTGTAACGGTGTCTTTAAACTTATAGTTCCAATAATGACTCTCTCATGCATCGCATTAATATATAATCCATGTCTATATTACCATGACATCAACATATTATTCGGACAAAAAATAATTTTATTTTGTAACAAGAGATCGGAAGATGTTGTTCGTATCACTGCCAAATTTTATCTGTACTAAGTATTACAAAACAGCGCAATACATAAGGAAGCCACAGTTATCGAAACTACAAGTTCAAAACAATCATAAAAGAACGAATTAACGAAAAGCAATGTACCTCTCTGAGATCAATAATAAAAATAAAAATATGTCATCACATACAATTTCGTTGTCGTATAACTTGTAATATCATATACAATATTTAAAAATGCGTTACAAAAGACAATGTTAGAGCACTATAGAATGCACATACAAGAGTCAGGGTCTAGAACTACATCAATTTATTAACGCGATCCCCCAATTTAGGCATGCCCGACAATCACTGTCATTATAAAATTCAAAATTGATCGAATTTATGTCAAAATTATCGAAATCAATGAAAATCACACGTTTTAAAATATTGCAAATTCGAATTCAATAATCAGTCATAAAGATAAAAAGTTTTTCAACAAAAAGCATCGAATTATGTCGGAGCTTGAAACCAATATTAAGAGCAATACGAAAAATTAAAGATAAAACAATAATGATTCATGAATAAATTAATAAAAACGGTCTCAAGTATTCTACTTATTTTCAAACATTTCAACATACATTTGATTCAATGAAATAGTATCATTCTGCATGTTCAAGCCTCTTTTTGTTTCTTGATGTGAATCATTTCAGAAGTCAAACGTTTATTATAATTTGACTCTCTGTCCAAAATTATAACTTTTTCCCAATCAAAATCGTGTGTATATTCTAATCTATGGTCAGTAATCACTGAAGGCTGCGTCGCATTTCTATTAATATGTCTATTATGTTCTTGTAACCTAGTTTTCAACATTCTTTTTGTTTGGCCTACATATGAGGCATCGCAATTTTTACAGTTTATTTTGTAGACTACATTAGTCTGTTCTAACTTGGATAGTGGGTCCTTATGTACTCTAATGAATTGATTGAGTTTATTCATGCTCCTAAAAGCCATATCAACACCCGGTATCTTCTTTATGATGTTCTTAATTTTATCAGACACGTTAGGAATAAAAGGTAATATAAAAAATCTCCTAATAGGCTCATCGTTGCTATTGTCATCCGTGTCGTCAACGTCATTGAGTGTATCAACAAGTTTGTTAAATTTATTGTATAATCTTTTTTTAATTGTTTTAAATATTAAATTAATTGGATATCCATTATTTAAAAGTAATTCTATAATAAGTTCAAAATTTTTTTGATGAAACTTAGGATGTGACAACAAAATAACTCTATCAATTAAACCAATAATTACTCCCATTTTTTGTGTAACTGGATGTCTCGAAAAATAACTGAGAAATCTACCTGAAAACGTTGGTTTTCTATACCAATCGGTAATTAAATTAACACCTTCTTTAATAATCTGTAAGTCCAAGAAATTTAGCATTTGACCCCCTTGTTCAATTGTGAATTTCAATCTAGGATGATAACTATTGAAAGTTTTTAAAATTTCTTCTTCATTTTCTTTTTCACTGATTATCATTATATCGTCTACATACCTAGTATAAAAATGCAATTCAAAAGAAAGATGATTAATAGAACTATCTTCCAAATCCTGCATCACCATATCCGATACAATGGGGGAAAGTGGTGAGCCCATGGGAACGCCAAAAGTTTGTCTATAAAATTTTTTATCGAATACAAAAAAAGTTGTAGGGTTTCTAAAGACCTATTTACTGGCGCTATGAGTTTGATCTTGGGTGGCATCGCCAAGGTCAGATCAAGATCACATCGATTTTTAAAAATGGAACCCCTTATCTTTCATTACATTTTTTTGTAGCTTACCTCGAGAGCTTTTCGAAACACTATAATAAAATATTTTTTCATTAAATATTTTTCGAGTTATAAGGCTCGAAAGTTACAGTACAGCCGGTATTAGCATTACGCAAGTTGTCTGACCGACGGCTAAAACCTCTTGAATGTTGTTCAGGATCATGTCCTGGATAACATTTGTCAAGATCAAGGTCATTGCAAGCTGTACCTCTTATTTTCATTTTTGCACTAAAAATTCATTTTTATGTAAAAATGAAAATAAGAGGTACAATCACCAATGGACTTAATCTTGACAAATGTTATCTAGGACATGTAATGATCCTGAACAACATTCAAGAGGTTTTAGCTGTCAGTCGGATAACTTGCGTAATGCTAATACCGGCTGTACTGTAACTTTCGAGCTTTATAACTCGAAAAATACTTAATAAAAAAATATTTTGTTATAGTGTTTTGAAAAGCTCTCGAGGTAAGCTACAAGAAAATGTTATGAAAAATAAGGGATTTCATTAAAAAAAATCGATGTGATCTTGATCTGATCTTGGCGATGCCACCCATGATCAAACTCATAGCGCCAGTAAATAGGTCTTTAGAAACCCTACGACTTTTGTCTGAACACTTTTTCGATTGGACCTTATACTGCGAAGATAAAAGGGTGGGACGGGTGGTCTGAAACACCCGGTATATGAAATTAAACAGATACTTCAGTTTTGGCAACCTGCGAGTGATTCTACATCGAACGTTCGCGAAATCTAATATTGTTTTAAGAAGTTTGCTGATGAAGATTCAAAAGAGAATCGAAACGTACAAATATTTGAATAAAGATGAGGTCATCACATCGGATGGATTAACAAAATTATTTGTGTGTAATAGCGTTTTTCATTGGCAGAACTAGTGCGCACTCAGTGCACTTTAAAGCCGTTGTACAAAAATCGACGTAAAGATATACGTTTAATAAAAATATATAAACGAATTAAACTGTGAAATATTCGATACATTTTATTGTGCTATTCGATAAAATAAATTTTGGGCATTTTATCAATTGTGATATCTCACTTTTATATTTAGATTAGAATAGTGTACAACAGCTTTAATGTGCACTGAGTGCGCACTAGTTTTACCAATGAAAAACGCTATAACATTCATTGCGCACCTCCGTTCGCGCTGACTCTCATTAGCCCTGAGTTTGGTTGTTTCTGTTTCTTATGTATAGCAAATAAATTAATTACACATGACTAACTAGTGTTGACTCTCATAGGCATCTTTATACTTTAATCGTTTAATAACTGGCCAATTAGTAAAAAAATTAATCGAAGAGATATTATTTTAAGACGCACTTCCCTAATAACTAGTATTACTCGTATATGTTACCGACTTCGATGTTTTGATCTAATCTATTGTAACCAATAGCTTGACAACCGTGTAGCAGAATGTGACAAGTGAAATGAGAGAATTTTCGCACAGCGACGTAAAACGATGGGGTCAGTCCCTTTCATCTTCCGCGATCGCGAACGTAAGCGATAGGATTAGGTCGTCTCCATTCGAGCCTCTCGAGGTATGCTTTGAGCTTCGATTTCTCGTACTTTGTTGTACAGCGCTCTCAAGGCATCGATGCTTTTCCTTGCTTCTGCAGGAGCTACATGTCCCTTACGATACACACCTTTGCGTTCAGAGCTTTTCATTAACGGCGAAAAGCATTCATAGCCACCACAGAGGGACTCCGTAATTACTCTGTAACCGTAAGTGCACGATACAATAATGTGTGCTTATTTTGTGGTCATTCGTACAGAGAGAAAAGGCAACTTTTGTGACACCGCATAATATTTTAAGCGTTTATAACAATATTCACGGCATAAAACATGATACAATTTCAGTTACTTGCGAAGCATTGACGCCTCGTATATACGAAAAAGAAAAAATCGTTAAATGCGAAGCGTTATACTAATTCCGCAAAAGACGTACCAATAAGTGCTATTCCCAAACAATAATATTAAACATTTCAGTTATTAAAATTGAAAGAGTGAATGCGATAAACTTACTTTGCGTGCCAATAAGAAAATATAGATGATCAATTATTGATGGGCGTTTGTATGGTGCAAATCATGCATTTATTATAATATATTGATAATTAATACAATCCCGAACTATTTGCAATTAAAATTGAACAATGTTTATACATATTTAATTAAAATAATTGCAAAATTATGACATGTGAATATTTACTCAAAATAATAAAGTGTGTGCATTCTAATAATATAATTATAAGCATAGTCTTGTATATAAGAAACAGTTATATGAATATTTATCTATATTAAATACATAGCAAATTTTATTTAACTGCATTTGAACATCGGACACTGTATCCGGCGTACAGAAAACGATGAATTGTCTATTGTTTGCAATACGGGTGCGAAACTCGTTGCAATTGTTTATTGAAAAGTAGCGAGTAATAGAGCCCGTTGAACAAAACATTTTATTCAGGCTGTCTATTGACATGTGTTATATAACGACGAAACGTAGCTGTTATTTTTTTTCATTCAATGACGTGCACCTCTACGTGACTCCGCTACCCACCTTTAGCTTTGCGTGTTCGTCTGTTATCATCTACATATATCTTTAAATGTTTTTACATTCCGACTAAATGAAATTTGTCGTTTGTACGAAAAGTGCATGAAACTACACGTAAACTACGACCAGTATACATATGTATACAGAAAGAGAGAGAAAGAGAAAGAATGTATGAAAGGTGTTTTTGTGAATAGTTTTGCAATGTTTTCTTGATCAAAACTATCTTTTGGCGAATGCAATTTATTCAAAAAATTTTATTATATATCAACACGTATGGATATACCAGATTTTTTTATAAAATCCAATAATTATTTAAATATCTGCAGTGCAAAACAATTTTATTTTGCAAGAATCCATTTGTAAAATTGAAAACCTGTTTAAAGTTAATATATATCCAACATTCTTCAAAATATCCTGATAATATTTAATAAATTTCAGCTTTTATATTTTATAAAAGATGCTATAAATTAAGTCCTTTGATAATTTTGATAATTTTGCTATAAATATTTCCAGATAACAAGTTAATATCATTTGTCATTATTTTGACGTCCAAATGTTGTCATAACTGTCATTAAAATGACGTCAATAATGTTTGCTTGCTATCAGGACTGTCTATGGCAGTTACATTATTTTAAAAAAATATACATATATGTTCTATAAAACTCATAATTTTATCTAACGTAAGCAAAACTATATTTTTCGTTAGACAAAGGTTTATATTGTACAAAGTCCACTTGCACTTTTGAAAAGTTTCTAAAGGAAACTTGGTAAATGTTCAGCGAAATTACGGAGTTTGATCCTTAAATTTTCTCGCCTTTAGGAAAAGGTTTCTAAAGTTTTGGCTTTGCGGAATCTTTCGACGATCTACTGCATTGCATTCAAAGTGGTTCAATCGTTCACTTGGCTTTCAACACTTCTAAAATAGCTTCTAGTTTATTCCGTTTAAAAAGTAAAAAAAATTTCTACGCTTTAGATACTGCCAATTCAGCAACAATCAAACAAATAATGTGGAATATGATGTAAAATTCCATTTATTATAATTTAATATATGTTATCTGAACCAAATGGCATTACATCGACACGCATTGTGAAATACTGAGAATAGACCAATAAAGTTGGCATACTGAAATGATAATCGTATTTATTAAGTGAGACATTTGATGTATATCGTCAAATGTATGAATGGCCGTTGTTAATTGAGACAGATTAATCAGTGTGGATATGTTCGACGTATTGCCACAATAAAAGGGACAGATATAAATCATAGTGTGATTTGATTGATGGATCAATCTGATATTCTGATATTCATAGACTTTAAATTTCAGAGCTTGCAGAAAATTCGAAATGACAAATAAAATGGCCTATTGTGTTTTTGTATCAGAGGAAACGCGTCAACGTGGAACTGCTGTGACCAATTGTTAACAGATACCTCGGAGTCTGGCTGAAACCATTTTTCATGACAGGACGGCTCATTCATTTACACCCTACTCGTAACAGCTTTTGTCTCGGAGTAGCGGCACGATGCTCAGGCATAGCGTTTTTGCAACTGATCGATAGAAAAAAGTCGAACAACTTTAATAGCTGCCGACACCGGATATAAAGAACCGAGTGGCGACTGAATTTCTGCTTACTCACGCAAAAAGAGCACTCGCTTAGAAGGAAATGACTCGAAACGTGACCCACAGGTATCTTAATGGTGTGAGAAATCACGCAAAACATCAAGAAAGAGCTCTTCGCGCTTTTAGCATTACTCAATAATAACTCAAAGGCCCGATCGCGCAATCGCATGTACCAACCATCAACTATCACTCCAGAGACTAATTGGTTTCCTAAGAAGCCATATCGAACACGGTGACGACTGGTTGCCTGAGAGCTGCCATCATTAGAACAACTACATCCCTCGTGACTTATGCTGTCCGCTTCGGAAGGGATATGGGTCGTCGGGAGGAATCGAACCGCTACCGCCGGCTTTCCTCTATCGCTCTCTGTACGACACGACACGGTTATCAACGACTATACTTGCCACTGAGCAAACCCAAACGCGGCGGATATGCAAAGTTTGACGTTCGTGGATGCGCTAATGGCCGAGCTGAAACGAGTCTCTCAAGATGATAGCACCATTTAACTAGGTGTTCCCTGGGATAATATTCCATTGAAGATTCTCTAAGGACACGGCATCTTGCGCAGCTCCAAGTAAACGCGTCATCGCGAAACTTGCGCGTTTACGAAATGGTTCTGTAACAGTGTTACATTATGCTACAGATGTTACAATATAGGAGAACATTAATTAAACGAAACGTGGCGGACGAGAAGCAGGGATATTGGAAACAAAGCGGTCCGCGGAAAGCAAAGAGATGGAATGTGCTTGATTTAACGTAAAATCTACAAATCGCTACACGGTATTTATTAATGTAAATTGTTTTTGGTGCTCAAAGGAATTAATTAGAAACTTTACTGCGGAATAACGTGCACGAGTAGGTATATGCTATCGTACGCGGAACAAAGTACTTCTATGATCGTTTTTATTTCTAACAAATGTAAAACTTCTCGCGGAGAGAGAGAGGTAAATTCACGCGGATCTAACATAGACTCGAACGTATCAAACGTCCTCTATTCAGATTTCATCAGACACATTTCATCAAACAGATTTCGTCGCGGTGCAAAGTATGGTTACATTTAGAGACCGGCGGCAAAGGCGTAAATGACGATCGATGGTTAAGTTAAGCCTTTCCGGAGCTTTCTTTGAGATGTAAATCACGATGCACCCGTCGCCTGAGAATGAAGACGCGGCGATCAAGTTAAATTGCAACGGAGAACGAAGACTTCATTGCCAACCGTTTCCATAACGGGCTGTCGATTGAAGCTACCGCTTAATGAACTGTAATTGTCGCGGACCATCGATCGAGGACTGTCGGGATAGCCAATAGAAAATGTAAAGTACTTAATCGATTCTTTTGTTGTAACTTATTAAGAAACTAGCCACGAGAAATCTTTTTACGCATTACATTGAAAAAAATACTCAAAATTTTACACGTAAAATATGTTTATTTCACTAAAATAAATTCCTATTTAAATACGGCAAAATAAGATTTTATTTCTAACAAATAAACTATCTATTTTATTTTTTTTACAATTAATGAGATATATTTCACAGAAATGCATATTTTGTTATCACAATCAAAATTTTTATAACCAATAAATAGCAAAGAAAACATCAGAAGTAACATTCGCTTCTGATTTCGGTGTTTTTTCAAGTGTACAAACGCAAAGAACATATAGTACAGAAAAGGCCGTTTTTTGTCCACTAACGGAAAAGGGTAAAACATAGTGAATCTTATAGATTTCGACCTGCTGAACACGATGGTGCTATTAGTTTTCATTGAAAATGCGGGGAACATCGTCATTTTTAGAGTTAAACTCCTATATTTCACCCTTTCTGTAATACATGATTTTCAATACGAGTGGATTATTTCATGTGAAACTTGGTATGCGAAGGTTCCTAATATTGTTAAACGGAAATCTAATAAATAAGATGAATTCGAAATAAAGGATCCAAAATGGCGAATGCCATTTGACAATTTTTTTGCTGTCGCCAACTGCTTTCTGTAAACCGCTCTTAGCCGGACCCAGGGACAACGAGCATGTGGACGTTGCGATTTTCTGCCCTCTCTTTTTCTGTCTTTTATGTATTTTTTGTTTTTTTTTGTGATTTGCATTTTTTTATATGTTTCAGTATTTTTTCTAGGGCTCAGACAAAGATTCGAACATATCAAATATTCAATCTATTCGAATAGTTTGAAGTTGAAAAAAATGAGCATCTAATTATATAACACATGAAAAAATACTAAAACATATAAAAAAATATAAATCACAAAAAAAACAAAAAATACATAAAATACAAAAAGAGAGAGGACAGAAAACCACGCTCGTTGCCTCTGGGCCCGGCTGAGAGCGGTTTATAGAAAGCAGTTGGCGACAGCAAAAAAATGGTCAAATGGCATTCGCCATTTTGGATCTTTTATTTCGAATTCATCTTATTTATTAGATTTCTGTTTAACAATATTAGGAACCTTCGCATACCAAGTTTCACATGAAATAATCCACTCGTATTGAAAATCATGTATTACAGAGAGGGTGAAATATAGGTCTTTAACTCGAAAGATGACGATGTTCCCCGCATTTTCAATGAAAACTAATAGCACCATCGTGTTCAGCAGGTCGAAATCTATAAGATTCACTATGTTTTACACTTTTCCGTTAATGGGCAAAAAACGGCCTTTTCTGTACTATGTTCTTTCACCGATTTTATGGCTTTTCTTAATTATCCTCACTGCAATAACATACGATAGTGTACCATTGCATAGGGTGTCTAAACATTTCTAATCTCTATTTTAAATATAATTGTAATAGTATTTAGTTATAATCTTAAGAATTACTTGTTATTTTAAATTCGTATATATATTAACCAAAAATAATACTAAATTTTAATAAATATTTGTTTAAATATAGTACTAACTAAATATTTCGTAAATGTAAACATATTTATTCATTTGATATAAGAACCATTAATTGGATTTAGTTATTTTTATTGCGTAAATTATTTATTTATTGTAAATAAATGTTTAATTTATATTATTTAAAAAATATGTATTAAGATTTAGTAAACTTGTTTTTCAATGTGCTTTGCTTCATCAGTAATTGATAGTCTAGATAGCCTAATGTTCCATACAAATCAAATCTATAGTGGGACGTCAACGTAAATTCATCAGCTTCGGTTTGGTTCTTTAAATAGATCAATTTTAGATTTTCTTTCTCATTTCTTTCTTCCGCTATATGTGAAGTCGAATACATACTTACGAACGAGTACTAAACACCGAACGCGAACATTCGTTGATGTTATTTATTGCATAAAAATCGCACAAGTTACATTAAATATTACCTAGATTTACACAGACGCCCTTTTTTCTTTTATCCACTTATCTCACTTTATAAACCTATCCTAAAATTTTGTCGAACCGAATCACATAACTATATAAATAGCGTAATTTCTTTTTGTATCAATGCGCGTTAATTAAAGGCTCTATTTTTCAATTTATAATCAAATAAAATTGTGTCTATTTGAGACTTTCTCACACATTAATATTAAGAAGCGTATAATTACAACTGGCAGTAATAACTTCAACTAATTTAGGAATCGGAGAAGAATTAGATTAATTTCGATTTTCTCTGCCAAGAGGAGATACGATATTATCTTTATCTCTAATAATAAATGATAATGATAGATAGCGATAAGAATTAATAATGATAGTAATTTCTGTAATATAAGTATATATTATTTATGAAAAGATTATTATATATGTATTGTTCAGTCGTGTCATATGTGTCTATATTTTTAGTCTTTTATCGTTTAATAAAGTCTCGTGAACTAGCTGTTGTGTGCCGAGCATAAAAAAGGTGGCAACCGCAAGCGTGATGAAAAATTTGAATTTATATTGGATGACGTTGGTCTATGGCCTCGATTTTCAATACGTTCGTATAAGGAGCGCAGCTTTATAGCAATGAACTCCCGGACGGAAGTCGACAAAAGATACAAGAATGAATTACTAACAGTTCCCTATTCTTCGCAACTCATAAAAATCTCTTGCGTTACATTTTCAAGATACTTGCACTACATTCATCAGCTTCAACGAAAGACTTGTTATGCTGCAATATTAAATGATTATAGCATCTGCAACTAGCGAGACAATGGCCGTATCTGATGTCGGGAAACTCGGAAAACATCATTGTACACTCGAGTCGCATCCTTTTATGTGAACGAGTATGCCATAAATACAGGATGTATTAAAAGCTGCGTACAATAACTTTGATGTTTGAAAATCTAAAAGTGGTTCTCTCTTTCTTTCTCTTTTTCTCTATTTATATAATTCTTAAAATATAATTCATAGAATTAAAATGTTGTAATATTATATAACAATTTTAAATTAAAAAATGCGTAAACTAAATTGCCCATTTAGAATCATCATATCCTCTTTGGATAGTACATTATATAATTTGGCAGCGTTCTTACATGGTTTGATTCTCAAAAGCATTCCTAAAGCGGCTAGTAACATCGAGAACAGTTTTGAATTAGTTCAAAAATTAAAAAACATTAAAATTGATCATGGTTTTAGTTTGGTGTCGCTAGATGTAATATCACTCTATACTAACATTCCAACGGATTTAGCAATAGATGCTCTTTCCAATAGATGGGACTGTATTTGCAAGAATTGTAATTTACCGAAAAATGAATTTATCAAAGCTGTTCGCCTAGTGTTGGATTCAACTTTTTTCACTTTTGACAATCAATTTTACAAACAGACTTTTGGAACGCCTATGGGTTCACCGCTTTCTCCGATTGTTGCTAATTTAGTTATGATAGATTTTTAGAGAATTGTGTGTTGATCAATATTCAATATCATATACCATTTTACTATAGATACGTAGACGATATCGTTCTTTGTGTTTACCGAATTCTAAAATTGACTCTATTCTTGATAAATTCAACTCATTCCATCCAAGGTAATTACCCACTTCCAAGGTAAATTACAATTTACCTTGAAAGTGGGTAATTCTATCAATTTTTTGGATACAACTATAATTTTAAAAAATAACTCATTAATATTTGATTGGTATCAAAAATCAACGTTTTCGGGAAGATTTTTGAATTTTTTGTCTCAGCATCCAATTTCGCAAAAGAAGGGCATAATATTTAATTTGGTAGATAAAGTTTTTTATATCTCACATCCACAATTTCACAAAAAAAATCTTGAATTTGTCGTTAAGATACTTTTGGAAAACGATTATCCAATAGATTTTATATTCGATACTATTAATAAAAGAGTTAAAACTTTAATAAATAAATAAATTAAACAAGAGTTCAGCTAAAAAACAAATAATAATTTACCTAAAGAACGTGTTAAATGGTTTTCCTTACCGTATTTAGAAGAGATATTGAATAAATTCAAGAATGCAATTAATGGGATTTGTCATGGGGTTTCATTTTTTAGTTTGAACAAGTTGAATCAGTTTATTAATAAATATATATCAAACAAGGCTATGAGAGTACGGCGCGGTAATTGGTGCGCAAATAATTAGTCAAAAATCAATAATGATCATATTTTACATAAATGTATTTAAGAAACATCTATGTTCACAAAATTCGTACGTTTCGGCCAACACTTTGGGCCATCCTCAGCGCAATACATACAAGTTTCACACAATCCAACATAAAGATTTCCTTGCAAACTCAGCCACAGATCGAGTACCCGCTCTGATGTAAGTTTATATCCAATCAATTTGTTACCATGACAAAGATGTAATGTAAAATTACATATCCTGCGGGTAAGAATGCAAGAAAAAATTCCTTATATATAACAATAATTAATTTTATTACAAAGTAAATGTGGAATTAAATCACGAAAATGTTATCCTTATAAAAGTCAGAATCGTTAAGAAAAAAAAATTATTAAAGTTTATTAAAGTAAATTCATAAAAATTTTTATTTCATAAAAATTTTTTAAACAATGAATTAAAAAGGAATGTAGTCTACAAGATTAATTGTCGTGATTGCGATACTTCCTATGTGGGACAAACTGGGAGAAACTTAAAAACCAGACTTTCTGAACACAAAAGGCATATCCATAGTAAAACATCCACTCATTCAGTGATCACAGAACATAGATTGCAGAACGATCATGACTTTGATTGGCAAAACGTAGAGATTTTGGATGTAGAAAATTATTACAACAAAAGGTTAATATCAGAGATGATGTATATTAATTGACAGACCAATGGGCTGAATTTACAACATGATACCATTGGTTTAAATCATGCGTACATTGAAATCCTCGATAAACTTTAAGGCTTGTTCGTAATATAATATATATCAGAAACTTGTTTGTCTTCAAATTAACCGCTATGTTACTTGTTTAGCAATCATTATTTAACCGATTGTCGAAATGACAAGACACATATTGTGCTCGCAGTTATTTTTTAAAAATTTGACGATAATTTATAATATATTAAAGAGTTACAAAATGTTGCATAAGAGAGATTCATCGTTCAGTGTAGAAACGTCGACTGTGTGAGGTGAGGTAATTATTAATTTTCAAATTATACATACGATAATCTAATCTTTCATATAATTTTAGCTTGAGTTCTCATTGCCACTCAGCTTTCTAACTTTGTGAGTATGTGACTTACCTCACAACAGTAAACGGTTCAATTTTTGAGAAGAAATACGTTGGAGATATCATTTTGTCATGCAATACTCCAATCGTTGCGCCAGGAGGAAAGATTGCTGATGAAGACTCAAACCATGAGTGGAAATGTTCAAAGTTAAGGTTTATATTTCTAGTATTAAGAAAAATTGCGCTAATTGATAACCAGTGTCGGCTCCTATTGCCTGTAATATATTTTTTATGGTTTCGTTAACTGTTTTAATTAAAGGAGTCTAAACTTATTAGTTTTTATTAATTTATAATTTATCAATTTTAAATAAAAATTATTTAAAGCATTGTATACAATTTATACAATTTTATTCAAACGAAAAACAAAGAAGCATTAACGGCGTATCGTGTTTATTTGACGGTTCTAGCACAGACGCTATTTTTCAATTATTTTCGCCCGAAATTTATCTAAATTTTAATGCAATTAAATTGCCACAATATTTGCATGCAGAATGCGCACACCCGCGTATATTGCACTTTTTGTCACGTCAAAGGCAATCGCGCAACCATTTCTAAAAGCAAGCTCGTCCAGTATTTATGAAAACGTTTATGCAAACTTTGGAATTTAAATGCAGGCGGCAGTTTCATCGCGAAACATACGTGTAATAACTTCGCTGTCGTTCACTTGGATTGATCGCGTTATTAACAACTCTTACAGATACATTTTCATGCGTATATACATGCACATACTACATATGTATGTTATTACTTTCAAAATTTTGACTGATATTTTTCGCAATAAATTTTTTACTTACGATATCTTAAGATGCTCATTAGCCTTAATATTATTAAACTACTTCAATTTAATTTATGATATTACTGTCTGAAACTTTTAGAGTGAATCTCACTCTGAAAAGTGAAATCTCACTTTTAATGATTGAAAATTGAGCCTTTTTTTCAAGATTGGCTCAATTTTCACTCTTACAATTAGTGAAAGAATTTAAAGAGTACGTATTTTAGCTTCAATTAAAAACTTGCATTATTAAGTAGTATTTTACTTATATAGTATTTATTACGAGTAGTATTTTGAATTTTATCTTCAGAGGAGCCTTTTTTACTATTAATTTAGAATTTTAAGATTTGTGTTTCAATACCGACAAATAATTGGCATACAATTTACTTGAACTGAAAAATGAAAATGTAAGATTCACATAAAAATATCATTATCATAATATCAAGATTCACTGTGACCGAATATTTTTCACTTATTTATGTTAACTACTATTTTTTTTAAAAGTCAACTAGTGACATTAATATACAATAATGTGATGTAATAATTTATCTAGGTGATTGTTACTAATAAATCACAAAACATTAAATATATTGTTAAGGATTTATTTCTCTGTTGAAAAATAGCGATATTTCTGTTAACGGAAAAAAAAATGCGATTTATCAGGATTGGTATCTACCATAGCTTGACTAACAGAATACGCGTAGCTCAGCTCGTTACACAAGAAAGTAAGAAACTTCTGTTGGAACAGGGAATAGGGGAAAACGATGGAGAATAAAGAAAAAGCAAAATATAGAATAAGAATAAAATATACGATCGCAGTATTCGCGTAGGTATAGATCGAAAGCAAAATAAAGTAACCACAACGTGTTATACGCTGGCGTTTATTTCTACGATTCGCCTCTATGTAAGTTATAAAAGCAATTCCGTTTTCGATGTTCACAAAAGTTATTGTCAGATTCTAAAATAGACATAAATTGTAAAAATATCATATAATAGTTTTAGATTTTTTATTCATTTCTTCAAAAGATTTTTTTTTGCTATATATTAAAAAAATAACTTATACATAAAAAGCATTCAGCTTAACCTTTCTCTCTCAATGCACAGTTAGTTCACCAGCTTTAAATTAAAAACAGTAAAAATTTTTGTGTAAATTTCGTTATAACACCTCAAATCGTTATTCTTCGAATAACAAAAAATCGGTTTTGCATAGTTTTTATTTTTTATATTTTTATTTATACATTTTTAGCAAAAATGTTGTGAAATATTGAAGTAAAAAGATAAAAAATTATGCATTGACAGAAGGGTTTAGCTAAATCGAGTGCTTAAAAATTTACCTGTCTGAAGAGCCAAACCGAAACTGACGTATCTAACGAATTTTCGTTGGCACCCCAACATGAATTTGATTTGTACGAAACATTAAGTCTTCTGTTTCGACATGATTTGCAGACGAGGGACAGCACATCAATCGGTCCCGCGATGTATGCCTATCGTGGTATTCTTCATGGAAAACGTTCCAATAATTCACTGCGACCAGATCGAGGCGTGCATGACCCCGTTTTGTTGTGGCTTTTATTAAAATAAGAAATGCGTAATACATAGTCACTCTTTCCCGTTTACAGTTCTAATCTCGCAGACGATACGTGTTGCTATTGACAAGATATGACAGGAGACGCTGCGATTCGTAGTATCAACCACAGACTTATATGAAATCTGTGGTACCAACAAGCGTGAACGTTGCGTGACAAACGAAAATGCTTACATCACAAAGTTGAGGCCGCGATGCCGACCCACCGATCGCCAAGTCATAAATATCAATCGGACAAATGCACATAAATTGGACGTATTGATCAACGTGTCGATAAGAAAACAGTTTTACCTAAAAGCACGAGAATGAAATCGACTCGTTTCGGGGAATCAATATCGACAAAACAATATAACGATAGTTCCGAGAAAGATTCGCTAACCACTGACATTCAATGTCGCCAACAAATAACGTAAAGCTAAAAATGAAATGTGTTTTAAAGGATTAATGCTATGCGTAAAAAGAGAGTTGTCTGAAAAATCTTATATAGAAATTTAAAAGCTGTATTGTTATAGGAAATACATTATAAGCAAATTTTTCACATTAATATCTATTTGTAGTGCTCGAAAAAATTAGAAACACATCCAATTTATTTGCAACAATAAGCATGTATACAGATATATACATTAATTCTCCTAAACTGACGGAAAAATGTAACACGATTATTATGCTAGATCTGCAAGATCCATTTTAATTTAGGTTAATTAACCTTTCTATCAATGCATGGGTATTCAAATACCTATATCAAATTTTAAATAGTGAAAATTTTTATATTTTTGTGCAAATTTTATTATGACGCTTTGAAAACTCCACCCTTAAAATAAGAAAAATTTTACATAGACTTGATCTCGTTTTTATTTTCACATTTTCAGCGAGAATTGTGTAAAACACGATAATGAAAAGGTGATAAGTGCATTGACAGAAATGTTAAAAGGTACTATAATTAATTTCAAAGAACCAAAATGACAGAGTTCATAAAAAATAATAAATACTAACAAGAAAACACATCCAACAATCCCCCTCTGATTTAAACGAGCTTTTAGTATGTTGTTCTATGGACAAAAATAGGAGATACGTATTTTTTTATATCGGCTGAATCGCACCTTTTAAAGGGGTGGAAACCTCTCTTGAAAAAAATCGGTCTTTTTCTTTCGAAGCGAATATCATTGAGACTATAAGAGATAGAAAAAATTTTCCAGAATGAAAATTGAATGACTTCAAGAGTACTTTAGAACTATAATAAAAAATATTTTTTTAAATTATCTATTTATAATAAAATTATTTATTTATAAAGAAAAAAATCTTTTTACTGTAGTTCTATAGTACTCTTAATGTTATTCAATTTTTATTCTGCAAATTTTTTTCTATTTCTTACGGTTTCGACGATATTCAATCTGAAAGAATCAAACTGATTTTTTTTAAGGGAGATTTCCACCCCTTTAAGATGCCACTTAGCCGATATAAAAAAATACGCATCTTCTATTTTTGCCCGTAGAACAACATATTAAAAACTCATTTCAATCGGAGGGGGACCGTGGGTGTATTCCCTTATAAGTATATTTTAATAATAGTATCCAAAGCAGATGTAATATAAAATCTAAAATAAGATCGTTTGACATTTTTGGCAAAGAAATTTAAATTAAGTGGATTCTATAGACCCACCGTCAACTCCAAAGAATTAAATCGATTCATGAGGTTCGTGTACGAAAATGAGCAACATTCTCACAAATCAGCAATAACCGTCAACAATCAGACAGATGTTAACATCCCTTGAACATCGCGTGCAACAGTCAAGCTCATCGATCTAATACATGCACTGATTATTTAGAGCCATGATCTGATGACAAGTTATATCTGTTAATCATTGAAATCATCAAGTTGAAGTTTGCGCTCCAGTAATTGGCGCACAGTGCTTTGTTGAGCTGTTTGTCACTTATCAGTAATATTTAAGATATCTAAGAATCAGTATATCCTGTAGCATCTTGAATTAAATCATGCTGAATTTTTTGCCCAAAGTATCCACGTAAGATCTTGTCTAAATCTCAGCGATAAAAAAACACGTATTTTAGAAGATGTAGAAAGCTCAACAAAGTAAACACTCAAGGATTCAAGAACTGCACAAGGATTCACGGATCTAAGGATTGGGGCAACATCCTTTAGATTTCAAAGAACGTCTGGATCGCAGGAGAAACATTTGTAAGAAACAAAGATATCAAAATCTACCCAGCAGTTGGATCGATATTAGCAGATTCTATGAGCTTATTATTAGCTTTAAAAACTCTTTTTGAAGATTTCTCCTTCTATAATAGGATGATTTTTAATAAATGTATGATTAAAACAAGATTTTTGTTTATATATAGACAAAGTAATACGAAACTATATTTTACAGCAGTCGAACAATCTATAATAAAAACTTTCTCCAAAAATATAAGTTCTTAACGTAAAATATATAAGATACATAACGAAAGCTAAACACTGGACTGCGGTATAAAAAAAAGTTTTTCTTCAAAGTTTGACGATAAAAAATTCTACCATGTATATATACACAAGCATTGAATTTTCTGGCGTTCTCGGACCGCGCAAGATAACTTTCTAACTCTCTTCGGAGAGTAAAACGACATAGTTTATGTTCCGTTGTTCATCTAAGATCTGGTAAAATGCACATCGACTAGTGGGACGTGTCTTCTATCTATGTGTCTTCAAGAATTCCGCTTTACCTGTCAACCAGGATATCGCCAGTGTCTTGGTGTTGCTACTAAACGTGACTCGCATTCGTGCCTCTTCTTCCATCCCGCACTTTCGCTTGTCACGCGACATTATCCAACGTCGTAAAACTGAAAGTCCCTGTAGCTTCGAGATATGCCGCGAACGACTTCGCTAGCGGTCTTTCAAGATAAACGAGAAGTGTAGGAAACTACCGTAAAATGCAGGCTGACAAAACAAGATTTAAAACACGGTTCTTTCTTCTCTTGTAAAATAAGTGATTCTTTTTTTAGTTTTATTTCTGCTTCTATGTCTTCTTTAATTCTTAACTTTATGTTACTGAGTGGGGTGTATTCCAACTTTAATAATCTACTAGATAAATATGCTAAACAATAAAAAAATTAACGGAATAAAATTTTTTTATTGATATAATATGCTATAAAAATTTCTTCACTATTAAAGAAGAACTTTTGTAGTTATATTCATGTAAAAGATATATAGAACGAATCTTTATTTAATTGTAAATATTAAAAAGATCAATGAAAATTGAGATACAAAGTGACGTATAAAATATTGTACACTCTACATATATAATTGCATTAAAAAAACTATGCTGGTAGTGTAGAGTCTAATCTTGTACTAACATATTGCGCTTGCAAAGTAATTTGTAAAGTAAATCAAATAATTATTTACTCATAAAACTAAAACAAAGATTAAATATTAAACAGCAACATTTTACAAGGGAATATTAATCGATTAAAAATTCGATTATGCCATAAATTGATATTATGACGCAAAAAAACTAATATTTTTAGTCGATGGAATATCTGATAAATTTTGCAAATACTCACTGATTTAAAACGCAGTAAAAACTTGGAAACTGTCATATTATTGACATACCAATATAATTACGTATTTTATCATATAAAACTGTATAATATAGACAATTAAATTAATAAACTTTTGTGTAGAAATACCAAGCAATTTGATCTGTCAATAAAATTGAAATGTAAAATTTGATATCAAACCGTCAGGGCATTTTTATTAAAAAACGATAAATAATTGCATATGCTACGAAGATTTGTGTAAATATATTTTGTAAAATCTGACAAATTTGTAGAATTAATCGGTTGCTTAGAAACACCTTGAATTCCAAGATGTAACCGAACAAAGACGAAATTAGGCAACATGGTGTTCTTTGAACAAATACGTAGCATGTAATCGTCTGAGAATATCCTTTGATGCTAGTTTAATACTAGCGTGTGCAATCCGTTGTGAAATCGATTCAACACGTGATTACGTCTGTGGTCAGATCGTCGCGAGGAAATTGCGTAGGAATTTAATGTATCTAAGAAAATCTCTTTTAGAAATTCTTATTTATCTTATAGAGATACGTATAAATTTTTAATTTTTAATAAGTAAGCAAAATTTTTACATTGTATGAGACAATTTGGTTTTATTTAAAAATAGTAAAACCATGAATAAAAGAAACTTTTATCGACAAAAATAATAAATAGTAATTGGAATACTAAAATAAATATAAATTGTGTGTAACAAAAACAATGTACAAATCATAAAAATTATAAAGTAAAATGTTAAATAAAAAATATTTACAGTATTTATAATAAGCCTTAAATTTTTAAATAAAATAACATTTAAAATATGGCTAAAATATTGCGAAGATATTGTCATTGCTCGATTATTTATTTATAACAGATAAACGTGACACTTAAATGTACTTGTATAGTTGGAGATTATTTGGTTGAAACTTGGCAACGAAATTCAAGCCGCGAAACTCCTACAACACGGTTGTGACATGAGCCATATGGAGCACAATGTCTGAAAGTGCCCTCAACATCCGGCATCTATTTTGAATTTATGGTTGCGTATGTGGCGGAGCTGGAAACAATATCGACTTTTCCATCGGTGGAAATTTAAGGGCTCTTCCACGCTATGCCTCAGGCAGCGAATTCCCACGGATGTGTCCCGCCGAATCGCGGAGCGTACTCTCGGCTCGCTATTTAGGACACCGAGTAACGACGAAAAGTTTTCCCCACGGAAACGAAAAGTGCGATCCAATGCGCTGTAATAAATGCGGCAGGGGTCTACGGGGTAGGCGTGCAGTTAACATTTTCCAACTGGGTCAGTTTCTGCGCGCGAGCTTTCAAGCTTCGAGTTTGCGAGCGCGACGCGAACTTGATACGTGAGTGCGCGTATGTGTTACCATATCGAATCGATACTAGAGCTCTATCCTCGCAATAAGAAGTCACAAAGTTTTAACATTACGGTTATGGGCTAACAGGCACTTAGCATATTAAAACTGTTGCGGCGAGAAGAGCTTCTCATGACCAGCGAGCCGAACGATCGTTGGGAGTATCTCATGCAATGTCTGTCTACAGCTATTCACAACTATCATCGATAATTCTTGAACGCAAACGAGCTAGAAGCGAATTTGCGGCTGTATTAAAAATAATGGTTGATAATAATTGCCTTGCCACCATTAACTTATTTAACCAGTAAACTTCGACTTTCGATTTAGTATACGCGCGTAATTAATTCGGCATACTTGGCGTTTTCTTTTGAAAGTCTTAATGAAGCAAGTTTAGCATGCGGCCATTGCCTACCGTCGCCTACCGTTCAAAAAACAGCGCTGTTGTTCTGATTGGATACCTCGTTATTTGTGAAACACACCAGCACGCAATAATCGATACCATTAATATCCACGGTTTATTTTGCTAGAGTAATAATTTAATCAGCAGAAATATTTTATATTGTCGAGGGAATTTTATCATATAATTATTCACAATATGTACAGAATGTACAAGTTACCTCGTTATTTATTGCATATATTTTTTACTTAAAGTATCGAATTCCGGTGATTAAATTGCCGATGTGATGTCAAATCTATAAATATTTAATTATGTATAAATGGACGATATAAATGAACGGCTATATAATAAAAAGATATTTATAGAAATGCAATTAGAAATTTTTTTGCTATATGTTTAATATATATATTTAAAAAGTGATATAGATACAATTTACGAAACTCTATCTATTAAATAATTAAATTTAACATAGGGGGGCGTCCTCGAGTTTGAATGTCCGACATTTTTCTCCTTCCAAAGGCATTCTTTCGATATTGGATGGAGCACCGTGGGCGGATTTTTATTTTCGGGACTGTCATCCACGCGCGAACAATAGCACTTCCTTCCCTGTCTTGCCCCTCAGTTTCCAGATGAGCGATTCGAGTCAGGATTTATTTCTTCCCTTGTGGATTGAGAGTAAAAAAAGACGGACGTAGATATCCGCCATTGCACAGGGACCGCAAGGTTATATTCTTTTCAATTCTGAGTCCTATCCATCTTTTGTCTACATATGAGCTATGAATAGATAACAGCTATAGGAAGTTCGATTTTCTGAGATAAGAAAAGATTTACTACATGCAGATATAGTTACGCATGTATTAAATAATAATAATAATAATAATTGTAAATAAATTATAATAACAATAATAATTGTAAATAAGAATATGATAAAGTTGTATCATACAACAATCCTTATGAGAATAGAAATATAAAATGACAGAATTTATAATAAATAAATGAATTTATGATAAAAAGTGACATTACAATCTGCCTTTACTTGAATGCAATTTTTAATATTAATATTGTTAATGTTGTTATAATATTACGACAAATTTGAACGGAATTTAAAACTTTTCCTTTAAAAATTTTTCTCGTTTTTCTGTACCTGTTTCAACTTTATAATTATCTGAGAGCACATCCTGGGTTAAGTACGTAACGTGTATACTACTGGGACGAAGACTGTAGAAATCCTTGGTAACTTTGGACGGCGTACTATTAAGAGGTAGGTACAGCTAGATTATCAAGGCGTCCATACGATGGTACAGTTAAACCTCCTTGCTATGGGATTCCAGCTGCATAGCCCTCCGGTAAAATTATCCTATCGTACTCCGTGTCTAGCGGAGAGTCCAGGTTTTCGAGATTTCGCTCGACCTAATCTTTGCTGAAAATTGTTTCTGCAAATTTCCAAGACCGACAGAATAATGGTCGGCGGATGGAAATAATAAATTTTCATTATTTATTCAAGGATCATCCATTCAATTCAGCTGTCTGCCACTCATCGGTACTTTGAATTGCGATATTCAAATTGACCTGGATATTAGAGAGATCGAAAAAGTATGGAGATATTGAAGACCGTTAATTCAAAGACAAGAAGTATCGTTTCTATTAAAATTGGGAAATTAAAAAGGAAACGTACAAAAATGTATTGGTGAATACTGGTGAATATTATTGGTGAAATTTTTCTTTTCTTTATCTAAAAGAATTTTTTGTCGAATTTTTATTATTAAGTGAAGGCAGAATAACATTCAACATTATTAGTAGTTGTTATTATTTTAAGTATTTTTAATGATTTTATTATCTTATATATGACATTTTTCGAGCGGTTTCGTTGAAATATTCATATTTGCGCAATGTACACGTGTATGTATTATAAATATGATATTCAATAAATCTTCTAGTGCACCATTCAAATTTACCGAGAAATATGGATTATTAAATATTCTTTTTAAATATTATGTTGAGAAAAATAAATATCGAATAAATTACAGAGGTATCTCAATGGCGGAACTCTGAAAGACCCAGTTTGCGGCCTGCGAAACTGCCACCCTTAGCTTGCTTAGACACAGTGCAAATAGTAAACAATTAGCCATGAGCCCAAACTTCGTATGCGGATTCAGGGTAAGGACGCTCGATGGATCTGTTTGCGTGAGAGTTAGCATAGAGCAAATCTATGCCGAGCTGTGTCTTCGCATACCAATACAGCATCTACGTGATGATTAATACTTATCAGTTACACGAGCTTGAAAATTAGCGCGGAAATGGAATACGCATCAGCTGTACGAGTTTCCGAGTGTCTTTGAATACGCATTATCTCCACGAGATAATTTTCTGTATACGTGCATACATGAACGTTGCGCGACGAGATCTGTGGCAATCAGATGCAACCGTTTGAATTATAATATTTTAGTGTAAGGAAAGGAGGACGAGAGGGTGTCATCTCATTTCGCAGAGACTGACACTCGGAAAGTACAGTTGCCGAATTACACGCTTGTTGACATGTTATGCGGTATCGTTGGCGTAATACGTCGCCGTTTTGCATTGAATGTCATATGGCGCGCTATATTCCAATAAAATTGTTGTGTGTGTGTGTACATATACACAGGATGTCTCAAACTTTTTTACACATCGATTGTGAGCAGCGGACTAAACTGAATCGAAAAATTCTCCAACATTTTGCAATTTTCGCATTGTTTTTAGTTATCCAATGAACAGAATATGTTAAAATCAACGCATAAAACAACTTTAAAATATCTTTAAGAATTCTTTACAAATCATCTTTAAGATATTTCATAAAGAACTCTGAAAAATATCTTAAAGTTGACTTACGCGTCGATTTTACTCGCTTAATAGGCAATCTTTAGAAATTAATATCTTATTAACTATTACGATTGCAAAATGGTCAATAAAACTTTTCGACTCGGTTTAATCCGCTCTACCTGTCTACAAGAGATGTGTCGAAAAGTTTTGGACACCTTGTATATCAATACGCTTATACGCATGCAAACTATATAATCGATTTCAACTTTCCACATTGGTCATAGGTACATAATTCGCAAAAAAATATCAAGTTATCACCTTCAAATTTGTTACCGGAATTGTGTCTGGTTAACATCGAAGTTTCATGAGATATGCATTTCTTGTGATTTGACAGCTATCGGATTTTACTTAAGCTGAAATGGATACTGCGAACGAGATTGACCCTTTTCTGCAAAACATATGTCATCTAAAATTAATAAGTATTAAATATTGAGAAAATGTTCGTATCTCTCAGGTTGAGAGATATAAATTATATTCAAACTTTCACATATTCAAATAATTTTTTAAATATCCAATAATATAAAATAACGATATTTTTTATAATAAATATGTCTTACAATAGTCACAAGATTCTGATTACAGATGATTTAACGATAGCTTTTAACTCTAACTGTATACAGAAGGTATAAGCTTCTAGAATGAGTAGTCAAGCATTGTACAGTTTCACGATTTCGTGACGAATTTGTATGGAAATTCTGTTGTTGATAATTTAATCATTTTGTTTGTCGTTTTAACCCGTCCGTTCGGTGATTTACAAAGGATGTTGAAATATCATCTAGTCATGCTGGCGCAATGCGCGTAATTAACATCGCATATGACTACGTGTCCGAATGTACATCTTAAACATGTATATTTATCTTGACAGAGAGCTACGAATGCGAAATCACATTATTGTATTAAGCGATTAGTGGCGTGCCGCATGTAACGCAAATACATCCTGTCTCACGATTATGCACGTCCACTGTGCATTTCGAGTACTGAGGGTTGTGATTTATGCTGTATGCAGATTCTGCCAAAGTTACTCCCTCTTGGATGCCATTGACCAATGGAACAGTGAGGTGATAACAAAGATAACTTGATCAAAATGCATCAGCACAGTCGTAACAAATTATTGCTCAAATTTTTCGAGTATTGCGGGAAGTTCATAAGTCACACATACCTCGATGTGTTAAAAAACGTGTAGCTACATATATAGGTTACAATATCAGTTTATCAGCACTTTTTTCTTTATCTACGAGAGCAATTTTTAATCATTCAATCGTCTACTTCGACATCATTATTATATTATTACTTCACACATAATTCTTCGTGATTTCCCGAACGTTGCAAATTTCAATATTCAATATTCAATCTTACATAAAATAAGGAAACTAATATGGAAAATAGATACGAGATCTGAATAAAAAAAAAACTAGTAGAAAAGAGCAAGCTAATCTTGTTATGTAAGGTGTAGAGGCTAATATGCAATTAACATTTAGTCAGACGTAAGATCAGTTCATACAAATAACTCAACAACTCCTTGCGTTTTTACTTCAACAGTTTGCCCATGTCTCAATCTCTCGCAAATGTAATCCTTCAAGTAACAGTTCAAGTAAAAGAAACAGTTTAGCACTTCAAAAGTGTCGGCAATAATGCCACAATCTGAGCGCAGAAACAAACGCAGCGAGTTTTCTCACGGCCGGTCATTCTGATGAACAGTTAAATTGAAAATTAGTCCCATCTAGCTGTTTTCCACGAAGGATTCCGCGCGCGTTTCTCTCTCCGGGCAGTTTCTCTGCCGTACAATTCAATTTTCCGGGAACACGCCGGAATCTGGGCCGCGCCACAATAGCAGCTTCAATTTTCATTATAATCAGTTTGAACTCAGTTAGGATTCCATCGGATAAAAGCCTCGTTCGTGTTTACGAAAAACAAGTGATACATTTTCGATACACTAAGAGGAAACAATGGCAAAATTCTACCACGCTACAATTTTAATATAGGGAAACTGATAAATACTATTTAGCTGTGAAAAAGCAAACGTTTGCGTATATAATTTTTGCGTATACTCCTGTAGTGTATGAGATAATAATAGAGAATACGAAAAACAAGTGATACATTTTCGACACACTAAGAGGAAACGATGACAAAATTCTACCACGCTATAATTTTAATATAGAGAAACTGATAAATACTATTTAGCTGTGAAAAAGCAAACGTTTCATGCGTATATAATTTTTGCGTATACTCCTGTAGCGTACAAGATAATAATAGAGAATAAAAGGGACGCACGATATACGTACGTGCAGATATGCAGGAAAAGAACGTAATATTAAACATTATTTATTTGAATACAAATGGATATTAAAACCACATTTGCTTTGAATAATATTACTAAATAAATTTTGAATATAGTCAAAAGTGGTTTAACATCTAATAAATAAAAAATAACATACGATAACATAAAAAATAATGACATAAATATCAAGGTGATTATACGTTGAAAACAGAATGTAAATACATATTTTTATATAATTATTACGTTGTTTATTATAGGATTAAAGTGGATGTAACTTATAAAAATTTATGTAAATGTTCTAAAAACATTTTATCAATTTTTTAAAGTTATAACTTAGAAATTAGATTCGTATAGATTACATTATTTTTAATATTACGTTTCTTCCCACATATCACGCATATTATGAGCCTTTAATTTTCTTCATTGAATTTATATGTTTAGTACATAAATATTCTTTTCCAAAATTTCTAAATAGTTTCAAATGTTTAGTCACTGTACATATATATATATATATATCACAGTTAATTCAGAGCGGAGAACCAGCTTCTAAATGTAAATTGCTTGAATGCTTCATGAAGTTTGTATTATGCACGTTATTATCATGTGACTGTAGATAATTCCAGCGGTTTACTGGAAATAGTCCAAAAGCATAGAATTATTATTGGAAAAATCATCTTATGTATCTTGTAAGTCAGTTATTATCATTGAGATTATTATTTCATAGCTATTCTCTTTTCATTTGAAGTACACACAGAAAAATATCATTCTACTGCTAAGAAAAGTGAGAATACCGTGGTAACTCTTGATAGAACAGACTATATAGAAAAAGTCGAATCATTACTATCGTGATACGTACTCGATTGTAATTTGGTGAATGATTTGATCGCAGAATTAAAGAACACTTTAAATAAATGGAAGCATTATAAATTCAAAACTGATTCAGATTACAATAATTTAATTTCTTTAAACCCAATCTTACCTCGAAGTTATGGATCGCCTATTGCCCTAAAATACATAACTTACATAAACCAAGCAATCCATTACATATCATAATCTCTTCAATACACAGTCCTTTGCTTGGTGTTATATTTACATAAACAATTTATGTTTTCAAAAAGAATAGACTCTTATAAACACGATTACATATTTTTTTTACTTTGTCATTTTCGTTTCACTGATATTATTTGCAGATAGTCAATAATTTTTTGTTTAAAAAATAATTTTGTCTCTTTTTTAAAACACTTAATTTTTTAAATTGTGTCACTTTTGAAGTAAGAGAGCAATATAAACCTTTGAAATACAAATACTTGATACAAATAGTTAATATTTAAATACAATATAGGTACATAGATATTATTTATGTATATTTAAATACATTATATATTCTTTTATATATTTGAATCTATTATATCAAAGTATATTAAGATATTAATTTTTGTACGTATTATTACAGAAATATCGTTATTTTCTCCGGATATTGCCATTGCCGTATTCTGTAACGTAAAATTTATTTTGTGCAATTATTGGAGTTGTATACTACGATAATAGATCTTCGTGACGTTCATTAATTTTCATTCCGTGTCCTGAATATTTGGAAGCTACAATAAGTCTTATAATCGATCTTATTGTACTCGGTCACGAAACAAAAATAAGAGCTCTGAGACATTGATAGGGTGAATCAGAGTCGTTGAACCAACTTTTTACCCTATGAGAAAATTATCGACTACATATCTAATTAAATTATAACGTGTGCAGTCAATTATTTTCTTATAGGGTAAAAAGCTGGTTCAATGACTCTGATTCATCCTGTACGTATATTTTTATATACGATTTTTATATTCGATTATATACGGCGATATGTAAAAACCGCACAACAATAAACATTTATGATTATAAAAATTAATGCAGAATTTATCAAAAAACGGAGTAATATTAAATGGTACAATAATTTTTATAGATAATTAAAATTTTTATAATTATAAAATGTGTGTTATAAAATAAATTCTATTTATTTTATAACAATATAGTATACTCTCACACAAATATTAGATTTTTGTAAGCCTTTTTTATTTAAGTTTTCACAAAAAATAATTGTATGTCTAATGTACGAAATTATCTGCGTCTGCAGTTTTAAACTTATCCTCGAATGTCATTATTTTTAGATGCACACAGGTCTGCCTTATTACTTCGTGATACGAGCAAATTTCTGTTTAATTATTCTAGTCACACGTGTGTCATTATCACGGAAGAGCCTCATCAAAACTTTGAAGATCTACCGAGAATCTGCTGACTATGTCCAGGGTGTCCTATTTCAACACCAACTTTAAGAAGACGCTATCCTCCATAACCTTCAATCGTCGGTGTAGACACAACTTGACTTCTTGGACATCCATCGCGTAAATAGAGTCTGTGAAAATCTTCTGCTTTTTTTCGTTTCTCGATACCATTTCAATTGTTAAATGGCTCTCAAAAAGACACATTTTCTACGTGTTTCTAATAGTTCGGTATACCCGAAACTTGTTTCTATTCTATTAGAGTCATTTCATAATTTTTCCTCTCTTTCATCTTTTAAAGAGAGATAATGTTCGTTTTATTTACGTGCGCAACAAGTTAATGCTTTATAGATATTTATGTACAGAGATCGGAAAGTTACTTTTTAAAAGTAAATCATTACTGTAATTTTCTTATATACATAAAAAAAAGCAACAAGTTATCGTTATTTACAGATTCTCAAAAAATTATTCGTTACTGCTACTTAAAATGTAACGATTCGTTACTTTTTTAATATTAAAACAAGATTATATTAAATAAATAATTTATTTTTGTAATACTTTTTGTTAAAATATTAATAAAAGCAATAAAATTATCTTTTTAAAAAACCACAAAAAATTTAAAAAGAAAGATTTTAAAATGCTTAAAGTATAAATTTAAAAAATTTGATTTTCATTAAATTTATAATTTTTTTCAAAATTTAATAAAATATAAAGTCATGAAATACAATTTAATTAATCATGCATTCATAATATTTTACGTAAAATTACATATAAAACGATAAGAAATACATATTGAATAAATACTGAATGCAGATTGTTCAGTTTTTAACGGATACAGATGCTGTCAAAAAGGCTTTAAATAAATACGAAAATTTTCTCAACAAAATATAAATATTTCCAATTTGATATTTAAACCAAGCTTACCGGTAAAAATGGACCAATCTGTAGAGGTCCTCCTCCACCCCGCCGATTCCAATTAATGGTCTCCTTTTATTTGCATACCATAATGAGAAACTTTAATCTAAAATCGGGATAATTTCGGCTCAAATTTTGACAATGATAGCACGTATATAAAAAACGAAATATATGTTGAAAACATCTTAAAGACCTTTTAAAATATTTTATGTCCGGATTTTGGATACATATTAAGGCATTTTTTTTAAATTAGACAAAAATTATACCAACTAGACCAAAAATTATTCCATTTTACAGTATATAAAAAACTTCTATAATATTTATTATTTCTTTACAATTTATTTTACAAATATAACAAAAATATTCGCATTAAAATATAATATATAAATACGTAATTATATATGTATACATATAATATAATACACGTAAATATAATTATATTATTATACATGTACAATATATATAACAATAATTATAATAAATAATATAATTAAAATACAATATACAATTATAATATTGTCTTAGATTCTTAACGCAAAATTATATGAAAAATTGCATATGTATAATATATAATTATAATAAATAATATAATTAAAATGAAATATCCAATTATAAAATTATCTTAAATCCTTAATGCAAAATTACATGAAATAGTTCGAAATATGAATAGTAACATGATATTCATAATTTTTACAATTCTTACAGGCTATTAATGACTTTTTGGTATAAAAAATTAAATTTTTTAAGAATATAAAATAAAAAATTGTAAAAAAAGATGTAATATTAGGTGTACAACTTTGTTTCCGCTGTTTTCCTATACATGGCTTTAGCGGTAAGTGGTGGTCGAAATAAATAGAACATAGACTTCATACAATAAACTTGGGCATCTGCCATAGAAACATTAGTCGATTTGTGTCTGCATCATAAAGTTATTCTCGATTGAAAATGTCAGTTTACGAGC
>NW_017299962.1:46964-48911 GCF_001594075.2 Trachymyrmex cornetzi
AAGCCATTTGAAAACGCCTCAGAGCCATGGGAATGATTCAGAAGCAAGGAAATTGGGTGCCGAGTTGAAGCCGAGAGATGTTGAACGGCATTTGTTTGCTTGTGAACAGCTGCTTGAAAGGCAAAGACGGAAGGGATTTCTGCATCGCATTGTGACTGAGGACGAAAAATAGGTTTATTATGATAACCCCAAGCGCAGAAAATCATGGGAAGTTCCCGGCCATGCTTCCACGTCGACGGCCAAACCGAATATTCACGGCTCCAAGGTCATGCTCTGTATTTGGTGGGACCAGCTCGGCGTAGTGTATTATGAGCTGTTAAAATCGACTGAAACAATCACAGGCGATTGGTATCGAACGCAATTGATGCGTTTGGGCCGAGCATTAAAAGACAAATGGCCGCAATACGAGAGACACGATAAAGTGATTTTGCAGCATGACAATGCTCGACCCCATGTTGCGAAAGTGATCAAGACATACTTGGAAACGTTGAAATGGGAAGTCCTACCCCACCCGCCGTATTTTCCAGACGGACCCTCCTTCTGACTATCACTTGTTTCGATCAATGGCACACGGCCTAGCTGACCAGCACTTCCGGTCTTATGAAGAAGTAAAAAATTGGATCGATTTATGGATCGCCTCAAAAGATGACCAGTTTTTTCGACGCGGGATTCGTACGCTGCCCGAAAGATGGGAGAAAGTAGTGGCCAGCGATGGACAATACTTTGAATCATTAATGTATAACCAGTTTTTTACAATAAAGCCTCGAATTTCGGAAAAAAATCGGCGGAAGCCAAATTGTACACCTAATAACAAAATCAAATAAGATAATTTCGTACACTTTGATTTCATGTGATCCTGCAGAATACAAAAATTAGATACATAATTTTATATATGTAACACGAATAATTTTTGTCGCAAAATAATTATAAAACTTTTATGCGTAATTTATGAATGTTTTTTATAATTCTATATAAATAAATTTTTTCTTAAAATTATAGAATTAATAAGGTTTTTTCCATTGTCGACTTATGCCCCCCTACCTAATTGTATTCCTACTTACCCATATTCTTACTTACTCATTTTTTAAGTAAAGAAAATTTCTTAAAATTGTGAAGTTACTTATCTTTGATTATTGAAAATTACCCTCATATTCGTACCTATATCCCTACCGATCTATATTTTTTTATTTAAGGAGATGCTAAACCGATTACCTAACTCGATCAAGGTCGATAGTACAGACTTTTTAAATTCCAAATTCAATAATAGTGATGACATCTTTGATTTAGTTTTTACATTATATTATATAATATATATCATTCTGTCTTACTCAAACGCATACATCTCTCCTCATCTAACATATGCCAGTACCATCTATCACAAGACCGCGAAACTACTGCTACACGGAATTTCGGCTCTGTTGACAGTTCCAGTCTTCGCAAAGCACCCGTATACACGTATTTTCTATCTTAGTTCTATCTTAGTATTTTCTATCTTAGTACTTTCAATCTTAGGTCTACAAACTTGGTATTGCTTGTTTCAATATGATCTCAGTTGCACACTTATTTTCAAGATATGGACTCTAAAACTCTTATATCAAGCAAATATATATCTGAGGTGACAGCTGTATGAGTCAAAAGTAAGTGAATTTTTAACGAATTTTAAACTTTTTTTCGATTTTCTCATAAAAATCAGTGCAGCTGATTTGTGCGTACTTTTATTTATGTAATAATACTTTTGCAATCCAATACGAAGATTTTTCACCGAAAGGAAATGTGGGTAAAACAGGAGGCTCTAGCATCGCTTTCTATCTAAAAAAATTGTATCGTTTTTATTTATATTTTATAGTTTCGAATTATAACCGGAATTATAACCGAAATTTTGATTTAAATTGCGATCGTTTAGTAGTTTTATTAAAAGTTTAATTATGCGGTGACTATATATATATA
>NW_017299962.1:49022-54629 GCF_001594075.2 Trachymyrmex cornetzi
GTCAGAAATGATAGTTTGATAATTTGCTAAAGTGACCTTTAGAAGGTCAAATGTTGAAAAATCGTCCAGAAGCTGTTTTCTTCAAACTTTAGAACATTTATGGGCGAACAAATGTTTTAATAGGTTTGGAGGCCATCGACCTTGGCTATCTTGACCTTGAGGTCAAATTTAAAGGTTATTAGAAGGTCAAAGTGATTTTTTTATGAAAAACCTTACTTTCCTCGCTAATCTTACTTTTAGCGTTATCCAGAAACAACGACGTGGACGTAGTAAGTTCTGTTTCCTTTGGGGTGCTTGTTTACCGTGAGTCCCCTTGCCTGTCACGATTGGGGTGCTTGTTGAAAGATTTCCTTTAAGGAGACGACCTAATCACATGATAATACGCAGATTAACTGAAAGAGCTCGCGGTGGACATCTGATTCGTGAACGCAGACGCCACGAATACAACAAAACTGATCCTCGTGTTGTGACTGTCCTAGCAGCTATTCATCTCGATCCTCACATTAGCAGTCGCCGAATTGAAAAGGAAATTGGTATACCACGAAGAACGGCTTTACGAATTCTGAGAAATCTTAAATATCATGTATACCACATAATTTACTTCAGAAATTAAAGCCAAATCACGTTGAAATGCGTATTGAGTTTTGCCAGTGGGCTTTAAGAGTGATAGAAAATGATCCTCAGTTTTTTAGGTATGTGATGTTTTCTGATGAGGCTACATTTAACAGTGATGGTCAACTAAATAGGCACAATTGCCACTACTGGTCCAATGAAAATCCCCACTGGCACAGGACTGTGGATCATCAACATCGATGGAGCGTTATCGTATGGTGTGGCATAATAAACGGTTACCTGATCGGACTTTATGTTTTTGAGGGAAATGTCGATAGATATACCTATTTGGAATTGCTTAGGGATCGATTGCCAGGGCTCTTGAAGGATGTCGATTTAGAAACACGGCAGAGAATGTGGTTACAGCAAGATGGTGCAGCACCCGACTTTGCGCTAATAGTACGCGAATTTCTAAACGATAATTATAATGAGAGGTGGATTGGACGAGGAGGTCCAGTTAACTGGCCTCCGTGCTCACTAGACATGACATCTCCCGATTTTTATTTATGGGGCTTCTTAAAAGATGTTGTTTTTACACAACGGCCAACAACCAGAGAAGACATGATAGACCGTATTCGTCGAGCCTGCGTTGCAATCCCAAGAGAAACTTTGCTAAGGACAGTGCAACATTTCCAAAGGCGTGTAAATTTGTGTCTTGAAGCTAATGGAGGCAACTTTGAACACTTGCTTTAATATGGTTAAAGTCAGAGGCAAGGGAACTGACGGTAAACAAGCACCCCAATCGTGAGAGGCAAGGGGACTCACGATAAAGAAGCACCCCAATCGTGAGAGCAAGGGGACTCACGGTAAAGAAACACCCCAATCGTAAGAGGTAAGGGGACTCACGGTAAACAAGCACCCCAATCGTGAGAGGCAAGAGGACACACGGTAAACAAGCACCCCAATCGTGAGAGGCAAGGGGACTCATGGTAAACAAGCACCCCAAAGGAAACAGAACTTACTACGTCCACGTCGTTGTTTCTGGGTAACGCTAAAAGTAAATTATCGAATAAAGTAAGGTTTTTCATAAAAAAATCACTTTGACCTTCTAATAATCTTTAAATTTGACCTCAAGGTCAAGATAGCCAAGGTCGTTGGCCTCCAAATCTACTAAAACATTTGTTCGCCCATAAATGTTCTAAAGTTTGAAGAAAACAGCTTCTGGACGATTTTTCAACATTTGACCTTCTGAAGGTCACTTTAGCAAATTATCAAACTATCATTTCTGACGTAAAATTTCCCGCTCTTTCCGAATCCGTTATTGAAAATAGGGGTTCCCATTTAAAAAAATTATTTTGATCTTTAAATAACCTTAAAAATTGACTTTAAGGTCAAAACCAATAATGCAGAAAGATGACCCCCATTGTCCTGAACAACTTTTGTTTAAACAATTTTTTTGTATAGAGCTTACTTTTGGAGATATTTGGGTGGATCGATTAAAATGACTCACCCTGTATATCACTTATGCATACGATTGGTGTTAGATACCAACCTACTTTCAACCTCATATTATAGATCTTCTTCCGGCCAGATTAAATTCACCTTTTGCTGCTTCTGGCCAATATATATTTTATATATATGCTAGAAATCGACAATAAGGAGAATACTCTCTTTTATTGCCGACTAATCATCGCCGGCAATAAGCATAAGATTTTACGCTTTTAATGCACAAAACATGAACCCGTCGCAAAGGGGCCATCATATTAACAAAATTGATTTAAATATTAAAATCGACAATTAAAATAACAATAATTCCATTAATATGAACAAATTTTGCGTTTATTCTTTATTCGCATTTATTAAAAATATATATCATATTATTAAATACTGACAGAAATAAATCTACATTTAAAAAAAAGTCTTCATGTCAACAGCGTTCTGATTTAAAAGGACTCAATCGCGAATATTATAAAATTTAGATTATATTTTTAAAAATAAACTTTGTAAGATAAACAACAAAACTTCAATTTAATTATAAATAATTGAACACGATTAAATTGATTATTATTCGACAGAATCCAAAGCCCATATACGTATTTTCATCGATTCGAACGGTTCATTACTGAATTCCATCTAGAAAGTATACGAAGATGAGAAATTCAGATGAATGAGGTAAGATCCGAAAGGGGATAATAAAAATATTTCTTTGTATTTTATAAATTATTAAAATAATTTTTTGTGTAATATATTGTTTTAAAATTAAATATCTATTTTAAGAGACGCAAATTTAACCGAGCATACAAAAATAAATACTAGATAAAATTACTAGATACAATTTTTTAGAAAGCAATATGTGTACGTAATAAGTATATTGCTTTTTCGCATCAACTTGTATAAAATTTAATCCTAGTTGAGAATAGAATAGATAAAAAAATAATGAAACAATATTTATCACACTGTGACAAACATTTTTTCATATTTTAATACTTGCATGTAATAATATTATTTCATTTTCTCTAAATATACTTTTCTGTATATACTCTTAATTTTATTTTTTTAATTTTGTATTTCATATATAAGAAAATACAAATATTTAATTCTATTAATCATAAAATGTACATATCATAAATAAACTTAAATAACCGCAATGAATAAAAAAAGTCAATACTTAAAATTTTTTAATTTTACTTGACATCTTATTTTTTATTTTCCTTATCTTTATATTTTCAAATAATTATATTATTTATTTCTAAATAATAAACATACAAATTCAATACATTTTTGTATTCGATTCTAATATTGATCACAAACAAAATATTATTAATTAATATAATTATTAATATAATTAACATTCTACTATATTTTCAATTCTTTGAAAAATTCTATCTTTGTATACAATGGGTGTATACGAGTGTACTTCGTGTACACAATAAATCAAACTCATATGCACAATAAATTCAATAATAAGAAGCACCTGGGACTAGGTTTATCTTAATCTGTTATAACTTATCTATTTTAAGGCAACAAATGCATGGAATACACTACACATACTTATTCTTATTCATACATTGTTATTAAATTAATGCTTACATGCATCTAGATATATGGTATACAGATATACTAATGAAATTATCACACATTTGTTATCTTAATAAAAATGTTAATTCATCACTCACCGACTCGATGCACAACAAGAGAATTACATCTGCAACATCACTACGATAATTCCGCAACAAATAAATATAAAATCCAAATTACAAGGCAAAAAAAAAACGATTATTATTAAAGAAAATATTATATAAACGCGTGCAGTTTTCTCAAAAATAATCATGTAGTTTCAAAAATATAGTTTTTATAAGTATCGAATTTATTCATTATTTAATTAGATATTTATGAAAATAATTATATTTTCTGAAGAAGATCTTGACAAGAATAAATTTATATACAATTTAAAATTTTTTAATAATTCTCCTTTTTTTGTAATTGTTATTTTTAAATCATTGTAAAATAAAATGATTTAGAAACAAGCAAAAAAATTTTACGCAAAAAATAATATTTATTGCAAGGTTGTTCCACCGATGCCCGATATCTCTCTCAGACCTTCTCCTCCTCTCAGAATTGAGTTGACACCATCCTCTCGCACAGGACACTCGTGAAAAACACTCGCGAATAATACACTATAATCGCAGGGCTAATCATAATTAATTATAATTAAAATTCCGTCGAATGGGTTTTATGAAATATCCATTAATCCGATAACTTCAACGGCACTCCCGAAGCAAACGCGCGACGCGACGAACCGGCTGCGGTTCGTTCACTTTCAATTAAATCGACGACGAGGGTACGTTAGCTTCTCAGTAGTTGGATTTTACATGAAGAGAACAATTTAATGAAGAGAACAATTACATAAGTATTTAAAAATTTACCTAGAAATATAGGGTATAGGCCATTTTAATCAATACACGCGAATATTTCGAAAAGGAGAAATATTTTCAAAAAATGTTTCAGACTAAAGTTTTATGGTTTCAAGGAGGGAAACCCAAGACGGTGACCTTGGTTCACCTTGAGAAGAAGTCTTTAAGGTCATTAATTAAGGTGATTAAAATGGCCTATCCTGTGTAATTCGATCAAAAAATAATAGATCCGAAAATTTTTAGATACTTTAGAAATAAGGTAAATGTCCCTATTTGTGACCATGTAAGATAGTCGCATGAGTTAATAAGAATAAAAAATACTAAAAAATAATTAAAATCAGGAATCAATTTTACCGAACTCAAGATTAATCATTTTTGAATCGAAAAACATGTTTTTCTGAAGTTCTAATCATAATCTAATAAAAATAAAAAAAGAAATAGCGGACTATGTAAATGTACCGATTTGTGACCGTTTGAATTTAATTTGGCCCTATTAGTGACACCACCATCTGTCCGGTTAGTGACTGGTACATCAGATGAAATGTACCATTTAGTGACCGGCGGATTAATTTTCTTGACGTCAATTTGATGTCACGTTGATGATCATTTCTCGTTTAAATATCGATAAAAATATACTCACTCGATGCGTTTTCGCGTAAAAATAAAGATTTGACAGAAAAAAAGCGTTATCCTGTGAACAGAGATATTAGCCTGATATTTCATGTATCTTTAATCAAACTTAATGTCTATTTAGACATTAGAAAATCTGTCACTGCCACAAAGTATACGATGCGCACATGCGCTGCAGTCGGGCTCTATGGCCACAAGTTACTCGCTGTAGTACAGGGCACGAAATTTGAACTCAATAGCACACACTAAATATGATAAGCTTCCCAGGTAAGGTTTGCCGACTTTCACCCGATGTTGAACGTTGGGCCGACGTTGGCGAATTCACGGCAAACCGACAGTCATTAATCGAACATGGTGCGACGTCGGCCCGACGTACATTAGCCGACACTTATTCGATGACGACCTTTGACCAATGTCTGGCCAACGTTAGCACTATGTTGGCAACTGATTGTTACGCCAACCTCGGCGCGACGTCGGCACAGGCTAAGTTAGCCGACTCTTATTTCAAGAC
>NW_017299962.1:56027-56362 GCF_001594075.2 Trachymyrmex cornetzi
CGTTGGCCCGAGCTTTGTCAATAAGTAAGAGTCGGCTAACGTACGTTGGGCCAAGTTCGCGCCATGATTGGCGTGACTACCGATTGCCGACATGCTGCCAACGTTGGCCCGAGCTTCGTCAATATGTAAGAGTCGGCTGATGTACGTTCGGCCGACGTCGCGCCGTGATTGGCGTCACCACAGGTTGCCGACATACTGCCAACGTTGACCCAAAAACGCTCGGGCCAATGTTGGTAGTACGTGGGTAACAGATTGTCTCGCCAATCTCGGCGCGACGTCGCCCCAGGCTGTTATCCGACTCTTATTTCAAGACAACTTCAGGCTACTGTCGGGCC
>NW_017299962.1:56473-63212 GCF_001594075.2 Trachymyrmex cornetzi
GCTGACGTTGCGCCATGTTCGATTAATGGCTGTCGGCAAACTTAAATGTACTATAAGTTATTAATTTATCAGCTGAAGGAATGGTCTAGTACGTAAGGTAGGAGACTCATGATCCAGAGATCCTAGGTTCGAATCTCTCAAGGTAAGTGTGTTTTTCGAAATTAATTTAAATATCAAATTTCAGGTAAGACAAAAGAATCTTAATCATACATTTTCAGACATCTTGTGTATTAAATATCTATATTTAAAAAATGATTTTTTTTATATAAATATTGAACTAGTGTCGGCTCGACATTGGTATCCGACGTTGGACCGACGTCGGTGATCAGTATCGGCTCGACACTGGCTTTTAACGTTGGGCTGATCTTATCATTTGGATATTTTATCGACATCGGCTCGACATCGGCATCTAACGTTGGGGCAATGTCGGTGACCAATGTCGGCCCGACACTGGCGTTAATGTTGGGCCGATCTTATCATTTGGATATTTTATCGACATCGGCTCGACATCGGCATCTAACGTTGGGGCAATGTCGGTGACCAATGTCGGCCCGACACTGGCGTTAATGTTGGGCCGATCTTATCATTTGGATATTATGCCGACGTCGGCGTGACGTTACAGTCAGTACCGGGCCGACAGTCGGAAGTTGGCAGCCGACATTGGCCCGATGTTGGCCCAGTTTTAAAATCGTACATTGGTTTCTTAATTTGGTCAAAGAAATTACTCAATGCTTAAGTTATAAACAAATAATTTAAAGATGTGGTCATAAATAGGTACAGAAACACACGATATCCCACTTAGTGACCTAATCAAAAGTTAATAAAATTTTCCCTCGAGCATACGTCGAATATTTTCGATTTATTCGTATAAATGCAACTCACACTTGTCCATAAACATATAGAGATGAGTATTAACTGTTTTCTTTTCAAAAAGAGGAGCGATATTTAATGTTATGACTAATTTTCTTGAGACGGTCACAAATGGAAACATGCGTGTTTTGTTGTACCTATTTGTCACATTCATCTATGGTATATGTTCAAAATTACTAACCTTTTTTAGAATCCACGCATAGCACAATATTTATTAAGTATTCACTGACACTTTTACGAAAAAACCATATTCTTCAACGTTTTATCCCGGACGATATAACAAAAATTTGACTGTTCCGTGACAAACGCCGTCTACTAACATGGTGACAAACATGTGCTCAACCTGGCACTGATGGAGACACGAGCACCTTATTTTACATTTTCATGAATATTTGTTAGTCAAATATCATTGAAACCATATATCAAACCATGGCTAACTAATCGTTAAACGTGATAAATATCCTTTGCGAAGATAAATTACTTAAAACTTTTGATTAATTTAATAAAAGTCCACGAGTGGTCACAAATAGGGTCATGATCACAAATAGACATTTACCTTACCGTTCTTTTCGTGTATATCCTCTGGACACTGAGCCCTCCCATCACGTCAAGATCGTACCCGTGAGAGGGAAGATACCATCTAAAAACTAAAATATATAATTATCTATATTGCTATGCAGTTATTGTTTAACTTTTAATTAATATCAAACATACGTCAATGCGTCACCACAGCGAAATAAATTCAGATCAGATAAAAAGGTTAAATTTCTTGTTATGACATCTGTAATATATTAGAGTATCAATCGAATGAAACAGAGATTAATAATAAAGAAAAATATTTCTTTTATTACAGGGGCTTATTAGTATTGCCAACAAACCATTCCATGGTTGCATTTAATTTTTTATACAGACGCGTCAGTCATATCGCGAAAAATACACAAAAACTAGAAATTAATTCAATTATTAATTACATCACAAAGTATAATAATTATAGAAGTATAAATCGCATAAATTGCTTTATTGGCATAAAGGTACTTATTAACATTGCTTTTTTGTACTTTACTAAAATAATATTATTCAAATTATAATCGAGAGTTATACGAAATGAAAGAAAAATTTTATGTTAAATAAAAATAATTATCCTCTGTAATTATCGAGAAATAATTATAAATCTTGTTTTCTATCGCGTTTTGATTCCAATTGAATGAATCATACGAAATATCTGTTCTGTAATGCACGATTGTCATTTCAATCCATTTATGAATAATTAGTCGTGCGAGCTATTAATCGTATATTGCGAGCATTCATAAAACGACGTTTCGTATTATTAAGCACTTGTCGCGTTTTAAAAAGAAATTATTTAAAGATACCTGAAACGGCACTACCCGCACGACCCTTGGTAAGCGAGTGCAGAATGACTACACCAGTGTTGCCAAGTGCTTTCGTCGATTTTCCCCTAAAACAGCCTCGAATCTCCCTAAATCTCCCTAAGTGAGCTCCAAAAAACCCTAGATTTCTTCCTAAAATTGTCAAATATGTTCAAAATAAAATAACACTAAAAGTTTCCGTTCTTTAAGATTTAATATTAAATCTTATATATTAATATATACAATTGAGAAGGGAATAAAAAATATTTTAAAACTATTTTTAAAGGTTAAAGCTAGAAGCCTAGATACCAGAGATGCGACATTGCGTCGGCTGGGTTAGGTCGTCATCGTTATTTTAATTCAGTATAAATACTTATAACCATAAGGTGCGTTTTCATGCTCGACGCTCGACGCTCATTTTCAGCTGTTTTCAGCGTCAAAATAAATCACAAGATTAAAATTGACGCTTGTCGCCAATTTCTATCGCGTGACTTATTTTGACGTCGAAAATGAGCGTCGAGTGTCGGCATAAAAAGGAACCTTGATGAGCTGATGACAGCTGATGCATTACATGAAGAAAGTTAAATTGTTAGAAAAAGAAGAAAGTATAGCACGTACTTATAGTATGTACTTAATAGTACAATCATTATACGTACATATATTATTAGACTCTATACGTAGAGTCCTAGAATTCTAATTATAGTAATGAATTAAAATGGCGCTCTGATCACGTGATTTAGACAGTTAGTCAGACCATACCCTTCAATGTCTGTTATCTAGGCCTTTAGTTAACCCTCGTAGGACACACTGGGTCTTCCGTGACCCATGCCATTTCTAATAGTTCTTATTTCTCCATATACCTGTGAACATGGCTCTATGCCCCCCCCACCCCATGGGAAAAAACTTTATGATGGGGGGAATATAGGGAAACAACGGCGACAAGAAATCTCTATGTGTTGTTGAGCAGCACGGTCGCAAAATTGCGTGAAGAATCGAGAAATCCATGTCTGTACTCGGAAAGTGCCTTTTTACAAGTAATTAAATTCAGTTATTTTACTATTTTTATATTGAGTAGACTTATTTTATCGTGTCTATATTTTTTTTTGTTGTAATCACTGCGGGAAGTCGATATGCGAAATCCACAGATCACCGTGTATTTTCTTTTTCTGGTGCAGAAAGTAATTTTCATAACATTTTTAAACATTTTTTCCAATGTTGGCATAGTAGGATAATTTAGTAGAAACCTTAAAGAATATGTGTGAATTTTTACAGAATTTTTCGAGCATTTTAAGAGCCTTAAAATCAAGTCGGACACGAATGACTCATGTGTGTCGTCCAAACGTACCAAAAATAAGTGTCCTACGAGGGTTAAGGCGATGCTAAAGCCTCCTGTTTTACCCATATATGTAATACTACTATATTGCTAATGCAACCTCTTTTTGAGAGTGGGAGTGTGCCAAGATAGTGAGATAGAAAATCGACTTCTCGCTTTCACAATTCGTGTACTTCGAATGCGCATGCATAGGGGAACGTATGCGCGCCCACTCATGGCACGTGTATGTAGAGGTTAGATATTATAAAGTATAATTAAAAGAAATACCAAGTATAACAAGATTAAGCGGCATTATTTCCTTTTTTCAACTAGTATTTTTATATAAACCAAATAACAAACTCAACTTCATTATTGACCACGTCGGACACAATTGATGTGATAATATATGATAAAATAGGTTGGGAACACGCGCATGCGTATCGCAAAGTACACGAATTGTGGAAGTGAGAAGCGATCGTCTGCACCATGATGTTTGCTGCAGCTCTTAATTCCCGTTAGCAATATAGTAGTATTACATATATGATTTTACCACATTTCCATTCGGTGAAAAATCTCCGTATTGGATGTACGGATTGCAAAAGTATTATTATTTAAATAAAAGTACGTACAAACAGGACCTCAGCTGCACTGGATTTCATGAGAAAATCGAAAAAAAGTTTAAAATTCGTTAAAAATTCACTTACTTTTGACTCGTACAGCTGTCACCTCAGATATATATTTGCTTGATATAAGAGTTTTAGAGTTCATATTTTGAAAATAAGCGTGCAGCTGAGGTCACATTATTGAAACGAACGATACCGAGTTTGTAGAACTAAGATTGAAAGTCTAGAAAAAAAGTATCGTCGCCGAATAGAAAATACGTGTATACAGGTGCTTTGCGAAGACTGGTACTGTCAACAGAGCCGAAATTCCGTGTAGCAGTAGTTTCGCGGTCTTGCGATAGATGTTGCTGGTATATGTTAGATAAGAACAGATGTATACGTTTGAGTAAGACAGAATGATATATATTATATATAATATAATGTAAAAACTAAATCAAAGATATCACCACTATTATCGAATTTAAAATTTGGAATTTAAAAAGTCTGTGCTATCGACCTTGATCGACTTAGGTAATCGGTTTAGCATCTCCTTAAGGGGGGAAATACCTTAGGACGCTAAAAAATGGCAATTTTCCAGTATTTTTTAAATAGAAAGTATTTGGTTAATTGTTTCAAACTTCTTTATGCCACTTTGTCTATCTTTTGAGTACATAAATATATTTTTTTTATTACAAAATATTGAAAAATACTGAAGCTGCAGTGCCGCAAATAGCAGAGGTAGCGATGTGCGTTACCAATCGGTGAGACATGTATGCTCCTGTTGCATTGATCTGAAACAGACAAAGAAAATTTTTTTAATTTAATAAGATGTATACGCTTTATGTGAACCTAAAAAACGTAAAAAAAATAAAAATTTAAAAAATGACGCATGTTTGAAAAAAAATTTTAATTTTTCACAAAATTTTTGTTGAATTTTGTAATAAAAAAGTATTTTTTAAAAATAATTTTATAAACATTTAGTTTCACATAGAAGGTAATTATATAGTTTAATTGTATAGTTCAATTTGAAGAGGATCAGTTAAGTAGTTTTTTAGCTATCTTGCACACCAATTTTGAAAATGATGTTTTGAGAAAAACACGTTCAAAGTTTTGAAAGATAAAAACTATATTATTTCATTGACTTACTGGTTAGTCTGCGATCCCAGGACCATATAACAGTCCTTCAGTTTCCTCGTAAGGCTCGTTTTCCATTAAAAGTTGCTCTCGACGGGCTTTACGAGCTTCTTTTGTATCCAGCAAACTGCGACGCTCCTGCCGAGCTACTAGCCGGGTATCATTGTCGTCGGCGTACAATTTACTTTGCCTGCCTATTATGATATCCAACATACTCATGCGCAGAATGAACGAATGACCTTCGTTGAACACTCCAGCAGCCAAGTACGCTGCAATCTCAATAATTTTTAACCCACAATGTAGGTGCTTTGGAGCGAGGCGCTATACAGTTGAGTTAAAACTTTTATTCGCATTCTGCGTACGGCCACCCAAGCATCTTTGAAGTAAATCTTCCTTGGATAGATCTTCATATATTGGCAGGATATGTTATTATACTGGTTATACGTACATCATAATTAATAATATTAATTATGAGAGAGGGGACCGCTATAAACGGATCTCTTTGCTCCGAGCGCACGACTACCATATACCTGTGGTGCGCTCCGGCGCGTTACGGTACAGGTAATAACTCCGCCAATTCTTCGAATTTCGATTTAAAATTTTGTCAGTATATTCTTCATATGTTGTACTAACATTTTATGCAAAAAAAATGCATTTTTTTTAGAGTTGTAAAGGTATTTCCCCCCTTAAAGCTAATATTATAATACGTCATATATGATGTATTTATCAATTTAAATTAGTAATAAACACAGATATGATAAGTACATGAATAATATATATTGTAACCGTACTCGCGAGCAACGGCACAACTTCGTCGCGTGTTCTCGGTACTCAAAGTACGCAAAAGTATCTTCTCTCCCTCGGTAGCAGAATTTTGCGACAGCCAGGCGGTTCTTCGGCCAAAATTATAATTCTTATTCTAAGTTGGGCGCCAGGCACGAGAGAGCGTGCCACTCTTTTCGAAATCTCCTCACTTTTGCCCGTAACGTTTTCGCAACGGCAGGGGGGTGGGTCACAAGGGGTGTGGGGAATTGGTCGGAGGGCGAGAGAGATAGGCCACAAGAATAAACCACGCGAAATGTAATAATAAGAACAATTATATTTAAAAAGAATGTAGTGAAGCAAGTATGATAAGTTACAGTAGTGAAGTAATTACAGGTACTCTCCGGGGCTTCGCCCCTCTGCTCTGCTCGATACTCTCGGTACTCGCACAGAGAGTCGCTAACTTAATCCTAGCGCCGGACGCCGGTCATACGCTACTGCACGAGCCCCGACCTTCCCCGCGGTATCTTCCGACGGTGTCAAACGCCCACCCCTCGACAGCCGGCCAGAACCCGCACACGCTGTACCACCAGACTCCCGGACGTGCAACGCCGGCCCACGGCCGACGCCACGCGATGGTGCGACGCGTTTATAGCAAACTCCTTGATGCGACTCGACTCTACTCGACAGCG
>NW_017299962.1:64390-66416 GCF_001594075.2 Trachymyrmex cornetzi
GGTAGGAAGCACGAGTCCGCCGCCGACAAGTCCGCACAGTGACGGACAAAATGTCACGTCACAATATATATATATAATATATACAATCAGAGAGAAACCCTCTGTATATATGACATTCTTTTATTAATCTTTTTATTGAATGCAAGGCACTCAACACATGACTATGATAATCAAGGAATATTCGTCATGGAATACCCTCCCTAAAATATCCCTAAAAAACATTTTGTCTCCCTAAACATTCTCCCTAAACATTTTATCTCCCTAAGTTTCTCCCCAATTCTTCAAAATAACTTTAAATCTAGGACGAAAATTCATGATCTAGCAACACTGGACTACACAGCGAACGTGCATAAAAATGACGGAACGCTCGCCCGCCGCTGCCACGCCACGCCAAAATAAATATCGAGGTCGCGACGTTAATTGTCTAACTATTCAAATATTAACGTATATTACGAAATAAGTAAAATAATCTGTTCGTTATATTTTTAATATTCTCTAAGAAATAGACACACGGTTTTTGCTTGATTTCTTAGAGATTTGTTAAACATACACAATTTAACTATATCTTAGATATTTCAATTATATGACAAGCGATTATTAGTTTATAATAAATTTATATCACACAAAATCCGTGTAACGTACATAATATTTTGAATCCACAGTACTCTTTCATTTTTGGTACCCTTATTACACATAGGTCTTTCGTGTTCTCAATTAATTTTCATCATTTTTACAAACACAGTGAGTACAAAAGGTATTCGTACAGAGAAAATATTTTTAAAAAAACTTTATTTTTAAAAAGTAAATATTATCCAGCGAGAAATGAGTCATCGAACTGATGTCAAATTGATATAAATTTAATGATTTTAACACTAATTTGATGTCGATTCGACGTTTAATTAACGATCGTTTCTTGTTGGATAATTAACAATTTATTCATAAAAAAAAAATAAACTGTGTGTTCTTAAAATTATATATACCAAAATGATGTGTATTAATTATACAAAATATATCATCCGAAAAATAAGCGAAAATTAAAAATTGTATTGTTTGAATGCTCAAAAAGTATTCGTACAGCCGAGAAATTTAGCATCTAAAATCAGGAATACGTGCGAAGCTCGTTTGTTAATATTAGAACAAAATGTATTCATTGTATAAAATGGCTGATTAATGTTTATTTTCTACAAATAAGGTTTTTTTTATAACAAATTTCCTTGTACGAATACATTTTGCTCTCACTGTATCTAAAAATTATTAAACAATTTTTACTTTGACATCTTCAGAAAATATACGTAAAGTTGTATATTTATAATAAATTGTTATATATAATACAATTATTGTATATAATATTGTATATAAATAAAAGAAAAGAAATGCGCACACGAATAATCCAAAGGTGTGTACTAAGGATTAATAAAAGATTAACGCACTGCGTTTTTTTGTTACTTTTGAATTATTTAATTCTGCTATTCATGTCTTATTTCATATTCTTAATCCGAGAAAAATAAATTTAAAGTAAGTACTTAAATTAAATTCAAATTCATAATACAATGCGAGATTTGTTGAATTTTAAGCACTAAGTTAAAGAGATGTGATACCGATCGTAATAAAACAGTGCTTTGTAATTCCTATATTCTAAATATCTATGATTCTGTCACGTACACTGAGAAAAAAAATTTTTATATTAAAAAAATATATTTACTTTAATATTATTTTTTTAATTTGAAAAAATATTTCCTAAGTTTATAAAGAAATTATTTTATACTAGCTAATATTTGTTTATATATAGAAAATATTTAGTTACAATTTTATTTCTTGTTTTTAAATATAAGAATGTTCAATTCAAATAATATTTTCTTAAAAATAAGAATTTATTTTTTAACATGAAAAGGACTGCCTTTTTAAATATTAATATTATAAATTAAATTAAGATTTACTTAAAATGAAAACTTAATTTTTTAATTTAAAACAATAGATATTTCACTTTACTAAATGCAATTACATTAAAATAAATAAATATAAATTT
>NW_017299962.1:66583-67065 GCF_001594075.2 Trachymyrmex cornetzi
GACTTTAAATTTACACAGAACTCTTGAGGAATATGTTAGCTACAACGTCCAATAAATGAAAGTCGCCAAAACTTAAGTCCAACGTCAATATTAACAAAAAAGTCAAAAGTGAGAAAATGGGGAGGTTTAAAAAATGGGATGTAATATGGAATTCCGATGACATTTTGACCATAGTAATAAATAACACAATAAATGAAATCCAAATTTGTTTATTTATATAAACTGATCAAGAAAAATAGAAAACTGTTTTATATATATATATATTGTACAATTACACAGAAAATATAATAGCATCATTACGAACGTTATTATGCATGGACAAATAAAAAATCGTAAATAAGCTGATAAACTGCAAATAAGTTGATATAGAATACATGCTGTAATCTAACTTAACCTAATCTGATCACGAATAAGTTGCTAACATGCATGGAATCTATTCCATATTCTCAACCCTCGATGTATTCCACATTACCTGCATGTCG
>NW_017299962.1:67281-90903 GCF_001594075.2 Trachymyrmex cornetzi
TGGATCGAGTTCATTGCTTGTTATGACATGTTTGGTAACAGTTACAATAACTTTCAGCGATTGCCGCCAGATTGCAATGCTTTGTTTAAAAAATAAGCCACTATTCCATATTAGTAGCCTATGCCATAATCCCTGATTTTACCCTATATATATAAAAAAATATATTTTTTAAATGAGCAAATAAGTATAAAAATCTATAAAAAAAATTTCGAAAATACATTTTCTTCAGTGAAAAAAGTTAAAATACTATGATTTAATAACTGATTTTTTTCAAACAAGTAAATATGCGCCCCGTGACAGTCGAAATTTCGGAATCTCAGAAAAGTAACACGACCGATTAGAATTCAAGTTTAGCACGTTTGTTTAACACGTTAATCTTTTGGTTGCAATACTTTTCCGGCCTCGGGCCGGTATTCATTTATTTCAGGATCGTCTTAGATCGGTATTTATAGTTTATCGGTATTTATAGTCGATTTTTATATTTAAGACTGTCTTAAGTACAAGTACAGTCTTAAGATGTTATGAATCAGAGAAGCGTTATTATATATTAGAGCGTGCGCGCGCGCGCGCGCGCACACACACACACACACACACACACACACACACACATCTTAGGACATTACTTAAGACGGTCTTAAAATAAGTATCACCTTTAAATAATATCTTAAAATGCTAATACAGCTATGTGATTGTATTTTAAGGTTATACTTAAGATGGTCTTAAATATAAGAACCGATACACACACACACTGAAAAAAAATTTCTAAACTTAGTAATATTTTTTTGAATAGTTATAAGTAAACACTTCCTCATTACAAATAAATATTTACTAAATGTAAATATCATTAATTTGATTTGAATATTACTTTCTTTGTTCGAATAAATATTTATTTGCAATAAGAAAATGTTTACTCTTACAACTATTCAAAATATATTACTAAGATTAAGGAAATTTTGTTTCAGTATAACCTCTGTCCTCAAAGGAGCAGATCACTGGATCATTTGATCCGCTTTTTTGCATGGTATTCTAGATTTGTTTGTGTCGCATTCTCCAACATGCTCCTTCCATAGCTTCTACTCACTTTAACGTGCTTGTTGGAGTGAATAGATAAGCTATGATAAGAGCATGTTGGAGCATGCGACATGAAATCAAACTTTATAACCTTTATGAGTGGGTCGGACAATCACACAGGACTTTAAAAAAGAAGAAGAAATATAAGAACCAATTATAAATACCGGCTCGAGATTCCGTTTTCCGAAATTTCGATCGTCATGGAAAGATACCTTAAGTTATACCTTGCCGTCTCGTCTAGATGGAATATGTAGTGGTGTCTCTGCATCACGCTTCAGTCAACAAGTTTTTAGAAACTGAAAAAGAGATGGCGCTCACGGTCACTGCTCCCCCCATTCCCTCGTCAGTGTCCTTCATTGTTTTTCTGTTGCGCAATGCGAACAGTCCAGCATTCTCCTTTTATTTTTTATTATAAATTGTGTGTTTGTTCTCGCCTTTTGTCAGCGGCAAGATGCTAAAACGCAAACACGGGAGTAACTCATATCATAGATCCAGCAAGCGGGCACGATCCTCGGATGAGAGCACGGCGGGTGTCCGACGAGCTTACGAGGTTAGAACGGCTGTGGCGGGCGAGAAGCCGCGCGAACCAGTGTTGGTGCATAGCGAATTAGCTTCCGCGTTACGTGAAATCCTCGCGTTTATGAAAGACCAGACGTCAAGGCCGTCAGTTTCGGCCTCCTCCAGCCTAGGACCAGCGCAGTTAGACGACGCGAATCTCTCGCTGGGTAGGATCAGCGCAGATTCGATCCACCCAGACGATACAGGGCAAGCAGATGAACAGACGGTTCTTACGGAGAACCGGGGCAGCGAACCAGGTATATTCCTTCTCTTAGGCAAAGAAGGAACATAACCGACTGCATAATCTGACTTTGCCCTTTTTTCTCTCCAGAACACGAGGTTAGGTTCACCGATCCGCCACTTGAGGTAGACAAGGTGAGTTCTCATTAGCCGCGGAGCTGTTCGGTGATGAGCCGGCAGTGCCGAATACAGATACCTGGGACCCCGTTATCTTCTCTAGAGCCAAGGCCGAGGTCCGTTCAGGGTTACAGGAGGAGCTGCGTTTAGCTCTCTTAGCTAGACATGAGCTCAAGGAAGAGCTCTTAGTTTTGGGGCCCCCGAAGTTGAATAGGGAAATCACATCGACATTCCTGAAACGCCAGACTGTGCTTAAGCGAGACGAGTTCCAGGCTAAAGCCCAAATGCAGGTGGGAGCCTGTCTGAACGCTCTCGGCACAGGCATCTCGGATCTGTTGAAGGCAAATAGGAACTTATCCTCTGGAGAGAGAGACGCTGTTTCAAGATTAGCAGATGCGTTGCACCTATTTTCTGACCACCAATACAGATTATCTCTAGCGAGGCAGGCCTTTATCAAACCATGCTTGGTTTTCATAGGCAAGTCAGCAGCGGATCAATCCGAGGTAGATGATTAGTTATTTGGCTCAAAATTCGCAGAGGGGGTCAAATCAGCTCAAGCCTTGGAAAAAACAGCCAGGGAACTGTCAAGGGCTATCCCAGCTCCGGCGGCCCGTCCTAAAGTGGCTCACCAGCCGCTGCAACGACAACCGGCTAGAAGGAGCTATAGCTCAGCACTCGGAAAACTCCAGAGTCCCTGCATCGGTCACGGACCACGGCTCGTCGAACAGGGACGACAGGAAAGACGAGCCAACAACCGCGTCGTCGATCACGCTCCCGTTCTCGAGCTCGCCGCTAGAGGAAGTAAGATCGGCGGGAAAGCTGTCCCTCTTTGCTTCTATGTGGGAGGAACTTACGCAAGACCCTGAGGTTTTGGAAGCCATTCGGGGGTATCGAATACCATTTTCCTCCCTCCCCCCTTCCCGGGCTCATCTGGCTGAGCAGATTTTTCCTCTTGACATGGTAGAAGCTTGCGATAAAGAAATAGAGCGCCTGCTCTTAAAAGGGGCAATAGTCCTGACCTCCCCTTCGGAGGATCAATTCTTGTCTCCCTTTTTCTAATTGACAAAGCGTCGGGAGGTAAGCGCTTTATCTTAAATCTTAAAGATTTAAACTTTTTCTTCTCGCCACAGCACTTCCAGATAGAGGATTGACGCATAGTAGTCCAGATATCAAGACGCATGGATGACGACGATAGACCTGGAAGACGCTTATCTTTTAGTTCCAATGGCGCGAGAGTATCATCGCTTTCTCAGATTTGAATGGCGTCAATTGACTTACGAATTTACGGTATTACCCTTCGGCCTTTGTACGGCGCCTTATATTTTCACCAAGATAGTACGACCGATTTTGGCGCAATTGCGAAACGAAGGTTTAAGTTCAGTCGCATACCTCGATGATTTCCTCCTTCTGGAGTCTTCACGAGAGGACTGCTTGAAAAATGTTTCAAAATCGCGGCTCCTTTTGTTGTCTTTAGGTTTTTTGGTTACTTATGGGAAATCACAACTAATACCGGCTCAAAGTTGTATATATCTTGGCTTTAGATTTGATTCAAGATCGCAATCTTTAGCTATCCCTCATAAAAGGCGCATTAACTTGCGTAAGATGATACACTCATTCTTAAGACAATGGAGTTGCCGTATTCGAAATTTTGCAAGCATGATTGGCTTTTTGATCTCCGTTTACCCGGCGGTGCAGTATGGAATCCTTTATACAAAGAGATTTGAACGGGAAAAATTTTTAGCCCTTATAGAGGCCAATCAGAATTTAATAGTAAGATGAATATTTCCCCCCTTTTTATTCGCGATTTACAGTGGTAACTGAAAGTATTTTCCGACCCGCATCAAAGCAACATTTTTCGGTCTGGAGTACCGGTCCTGGAAATCTTCTCGGACGCTTTCCTGTCGGGTTGGGGAGTTTCTTGTGGCGCTAAACGCACCCACGGATGGTGGTCAGAGACCGAGAAAAATAATCATATAAATTTCTTGGAACTAAAGGCCGCTTTTTATGGCCTACGTTGCTTCGCTGCGGATTTATGCAATTGCGAAATATTGCTTCAAATCGACAATACGACGGCGATTGCATACATTCGTTTTGGTTCCATCCAGTACCCCCCCCCCCCCCCTTTCGGAATTGGCAAGGCAAATCTGGAAGTAGTGTGAAGAACGTAACATATATATATTTACGCATCGTATATTGCGTCAATTGATAACCATTTAGTAGACTAAGAATCTCGTTGGGTCAGCGAAGACACAGAATGGTCTCTCTCGCGAAGGGCTTTTCTTCGTATTTCATCCGAATTTGGTCCCATCGAAATTGATCTTTTCGCATCTATCATTAACGCGAAATGCCCAACTTATGCGTCATGGCTTCCAGACCCAAGCGCGATAGTGACGATAGTCGTTTACAATCTCCTGGACGGGATTAAGATTTTTTGCCTTCCCACCATTTATTCTCCTACCTCGCATACTTACAAAAATTTTAAACGATAAAGCACAAGGAATGGTTATAGTGCCATGGTGGCCCTCCCAGGCGTGGGTCCCTCTTTTTACGCGCATGTTAATTCAAGATCCTGTAATTCTTACACCTTCGGAAGACTTACTCTCATCTCCTTTCAGGAAGTGTCACCCGGCGTGGAGGTCGCTTTCCCTGGCGGCCGGGAACTTATCAGGCTAGCGCTAGCAAACCGCAAGGTACCGACAAGAGCGATAGAGGTATCACTCGCCTCGATCAGGACCACTACGATCAAGCAATACTCTAAACCACTGCAAGATTGGTGGACTTTCTGCCAGTCATCGGGGATTCCCATGTTCTCCCCTAGCCCGGCGCAATTCTTAGAGTACTTGGCAGGAGTTTGGGAAAGATTGAATTCTTATTCATCAATTAATAACGCCCGTTCGGTAGTCTTCCTTATTTCAGTAAATGAAATTGGCTCCCATCCACTAGTAGTTTTTGTAAGAGAGCGGGAGCCCTTAAGCCGCCTCGCCCGCGTTATGATTACGTATGTGATCCCGCCCCGGTTATAAATAAGCTTTCTACTCTATATCCGCACGACATACTCTCTTTGGAAACTCTGTCAAAGAAACTAATTCTCCTATTGGCCTTAGCGACAGGACAGAGAGTACAAACATTAGCATGCTTACGGCGGTCCCAGATCGCCCGCACGGACAAGCTTGTCATACGATTCCCAGACTGCATTAAAACTTCTGCGCCGGGGCGCCCTCAACCCTTTTTCGTTTTCTCACCCTTTGTAGGCAATGAGAATATTTGTATCTATGATTTAGAGAAACATTATTTGTTAGCGACCGATCATTTGCGTGACACGTTAAACGACGCCTTTTTCATTTCATTCGCCCAACCGTATAAAGCAGTAGGCCAGCAGACGATTAGCCGTTGGATAAAATCAAGCCTTGCTGATTGTGGCATAGACACTAGTATTTTCTCTTCGCACAGCACGCGACATGCGGCAACCTCGCTTGCAGACCGAAAGGGGGTATCCTTAGATATTATTAAGCGAGCGGCAGGTTGGTCGGGCTCCTCGCGCACATTCGCTCGTTTTTATAACAGATCAATAGTTAATCCTGAAGATTTCAGTAACGCAGTCCTTTAGGGCTTAACACGTTATATTCTAAGTTTGTATTTAAGCGTTTTTATAGACCAACTGCTGGTACTCATGGTTATATTTTTTCTTTTATAGCAATTTGCTTACTTTAAATTCTCTACGTTTATAATGAAAGTATATAATTAAACTGAATAAATGAGATAGAGAATACAGTCACAAATCGCTGCTCTAAACATATTCCATCCGGACGAGACGGCAAGGTATAATTATACAATCAAACGAGCTCACAGAGCGAGATTCGATTTGAATTATGCCTGCACGTTTCGTCCAGATGGGCCTCCCTCCCTATTTTTGGATTTTTTATCCCACAGGTTAAAGTTTTTTCTCTTTTTAAGCGATTTGTTCTCAGTTTTCAACAATGAAGGGCACTGACGCGGGAACGGGGGGAGCAGTGACCGCGAGCGCCATCTCTTTTTCAGTTTCTAAAACTGTTGACTGAAGCGTGATGCAGAGACACCACTACATATTCCATTCGGACGAGACGTGCAGGCATAATTCAAATCGAACCTCACTCTGTGAGCTCGTTCGATTGTATAATTATTCTACATGCTTCGCGTCATTCACGCATGAGGCGAGACATCCATAATGCGTGCGCATCTCGCGGAGATCGTCTCATTTGTTTTCTGCTGAGTGAAGTGTTCGCTCACTACTCGGAACAGTGAAGCCATTTTTCAACGAAAAGTTTACAGTGTTCCAATCCGATCACAATTGTCTTGTTCACAGTAAATGTAAGTTTTGTAACGTCGTAATAGGTTTTTCTTAGAAACAGTAATATTTGGTTACCAGTAGTATTAGCGAGAAAGAATTGATAACAAAAATGTATGCAAGGGAACCGTTGCCTTTGTTCTCGTTCGAAAAGACACTCGTTTAAGCCCGATCTACAATTCCGTAAACGTAGTTGTAAATGGTTGTGAAATGTTGTAAAGCGAAGTTTTAACCTGTCATTCCCGGTTGTAAAGCGTGTTGTAAAGGCCCGTCTACAATACACGGAGTAAGAAGTAAGAGTAAGAAATTGACCAATCACAGTCGAGTATTATTCTCACATTCGACTGCGATTGGTCAATTTCTTACTCTTACTTCTTACTCCGTGTATTGTAGACGGATCTTAAAAGATGGTTCAACTTTATCTTTCACGACTACGACTGCGTAAAACGTAAGAGTGAACCAATCACAGCGCTGTCACGTGTCTGCATCGTTATTGTCCTTTTTGTCTCGACGTATGGAAAGAAGCGCAAAATGAGCTTCTCATCTTTTATTGAATTTATTTTATGATTTGACGAATTTATTATATTACAAATATATTATATTACGAATATGGAAGACGGAGAAAGTGTTGTGAGCAATGTTCAATTTGAAGATGAAAGTTCGTTGAATCTTTACTCGATTGTAGATTAATATGTCGTACAACATTTACTGCTACTACTACTCCCATAACTTTACTTCTACGTTTACGCAATTGTAGATCGGGCTTTAACAATTGAGAGTGCTCAGGATACGTATATTACGTAATTATTTGGAATGGATTCCGATCGGAATTATTCAATTATTTCTTAGATTTCTATTGTGTTTCCTAGAGAAAATTCCGATCACGTGTCCTAAATCATATATGAGAACAAAGGCAATAACGGTTTACATGCGAACATTTTTCTTATCAATTCTTTCTCGTACTAATACCGCTGGTAACCAAAAATTACTGCTTCTGAGAGAAATCTGTTGACGTAAGATTGAAAGTAAATATAATCAGTCGCCGGTATAGTTTTCAGACTTTTTTCTGCGTATTGTTGTGCCACAAAAACAGTAAAATCTGCTTTACATTATACAGAGGACAGCATGGCAGATGATGAAATGAAAGAAATATTAAAGGATCTACATTTAGCTCATCTCGAGGATGACTTTAAAAGTAAGTTATTGTGGGAATAAATCTGTGTTTGTTTGTTATAATGCCTTTTATGTAAGATTATTAACCGTGTTTAATCATACACATATAATATTCACAATTTGTAAAATACACGTAGAAAATTTTTTGATTAGAAATGGATAAATCAGAAGGTTCTGATCATATTAATCAGAATTTTATATTGTTATGTGTTCTATATTATTTTAACTAGAATTATATAACAAATTCAACCAGAGAATTCTAATTTATCCGTTTTAAATCAAAATTCTAATTAATAGTCAGATTTTTGCCAGTATATATTAGTTATCATATGACATATAACAAAATTAGTATTCACAATCATCAACATTTCCTTATTATTATTTTGAAATAGACAGTTGATAGAAAACTTGCAATCATTAATATCTATTAATTTTTTAATGATTTTTGTAGAAGATATTTTTAATTAAATTAACGAATGTTTCTCTTAAATTTATAAAACTTATTTTCTAGATTTATATGTTTCTTTTGTTTTAGGAAATAGAATTACTAAATCTGTACTGAAGAATCTTGATCAACAACTTATTACAGATTTAATACCTTTTATTGGTGATAGAAGCATATTTTTGAATTACTGAAACAATATTATAAGGAAATTTTATGTAAAAAAATGACAATTCTTATCCTTCACAAAAAAGAATAATAATTTTTTAAATTCTTTATATGCATATTATGTGTTTGTGTGTGTGTATACGTATGTAGATATATGTGTATATACATACGTTATATTTATGTATATATATTTAGTTACACAATAATTTTTTGTCAAAAAACATGAAACATGAATTATGTATTATTTTGTATTCAAGTAATTATTTTGTATTCCTGAGTAGTTGCTGTGGTCATGCTGGATGATGATAGCATAAGTGACAAGTGATACGTTAACGTTTCTTGCAAGCCATTTGTAAATAAAGAGAATTTGAATAAAATAAAACATTGAGATTGCTTTAAAAGGATACTTTTGACTCGTTGTTATAAAAGTGTTTTAAAGTGATCTCATAATTTTGTTTTATCCAAATTCTCTTTATTTATAAATGGCTTGTAAAAAACTTAACATTTCTCGCTTATGACATCACAATCCAATACGACCGTAGCGACTAGGAGTTTTAACATAGTTCTTATTTAATTTTTTGACGAAAGAATTATTATGGAACTAAAAATCATAAATACACAATGATTTTCATTACAAATTTTAATTATATACTTTTAGAAACTTAATACTGAAAATATAAATAAAATTGATTCTGAGCGGTTACTTGACAACATAATTGATAAAGAAAATGCAAAATCCATTGAAAAAGTATTAAGTAAAGAAACAATGATTTCTATTGACGAATTACTTTCTAAAAGCAAAGCAGGACAACAAATTTGCATGATATATAAGTTAACAAATCAATTAAATGAAAAACTGAAAACTACTTTGTGCAATATTATTGTTTCTTACATTGAAAATATATCTGCGAGGTAAAAATTTAATTTTATGTTGCACATTTTATTTTACTGTTTATTATATTTATTAAATTTTATAATTTTTAATAGCTGACAAACGAATTATGTGAGCATGTATCTAAAGCCATTGTTGAAGTTTTTCCTACTGAAGTAGCTGAAAGATATATTTCTCCAATAAAGAAAACAAATTCAAAAGATAATAAGTCAGTAATATCAAAAGGCAAATTAATTACAATGTGGCTTAACAGAAGGTTTAAAAATAATCAATTGCTTAAAAGAATAAAGGAAGAAACTGTAGAAAAACTTGATATTGATCAAACAGGTATCCATCTTTCTTTAAACGTAAATGCGTTAGATACAACTATTAGATATATTACTTAGATATTACTTTTTCAATGCAAATAAATGATAATGTACTACTTATATTACAGAAAATTTAAGAGTTTCATGATGAAATAAAAGAATGTGCTGAGTGGGTGAAAAATAATATAGCGCTTTGGGGTGATGTTCTAGAAAAATGGCATAAAACTCATAAAATGAGAATGAATGATATTGCTGAGTTACAAGAAAGAAATTTAACACAGATTTTTGATAATTGGTCGTTGTTTAAACATCCACAAGGACATGAACTGATAAACATTGATTTCAAGAATATGAATATTGCAAAAATGGAATAAAATTTCAATCTTTGGATGGAATTTTTTGAAGTTGTACAAGAAGTGCAAACTATAAACACGAAAGATAGCAATGTTAACGTAATGATACAAGAACTAAGTATAAAAGATGTAACTGAAGGTAGAAAAATAAAATTTGTTTATCTTTCTCTTGAATTAAGTGCTTCCCTAAAAAAAATTGTTACAAATAATTTTTTAAACAATGTATAACGTGTTATTTTTCAGACAACAAAGCAGTAAAAATCTTACATTTATTACCACATTTTGTACCACCTAAAAGGTCATTAGACTGTGGAAAGAAAAAGTTCAGACCTTCAATTGCAATAGCGTAAGAAAGTATGATTAAACACGTTAATGTTAGTTTTCATTTGTATATGAAAATGAACTTTCTATATTTATATATTGATTTTTTATACATTTTAATAAATATATCTTTCTTACAGATTGCTGCTGACGTTACTCGAGTTCGCTTAGAAACAAAGATTTTTGCTACAACACTAAAATTAACAGTTCGACCATACATCATCACCGTAGGTCCTAATGATACAGTGAAAGATATATGTTTGTGTAGATAAAACCTTATATACAGTTGATAGTGTTATTAAAGCACTGGATATATGTTTTAAAGCTTTTCATGTCTTTCAACTGGATTATCCACTTGCCAGTGAACATTTATGGATTTTAATACAGAAAGGTATTTACAATTTTGATACAAAATGGGATACTGGCATACCATTTATTGATAAAAATTTTACGTTATTTTATATATGAGAAATAATTTTTTACATTAGAAAAATGTAATATATAAAAACTTATCTGTATATATGATTTCAAAGAAGTCAATAATATAATAAATAAAAATCTTTTCATAAAATTCATGATTTATTAATCAAACAATACCCTTAAAAATGCGTAGATCTACATTATTTACACTTAAATAACTTTCTACTTTAAACAAGCACGCCTACTTTATCTTATTTTTTTTTAGATTAATTTATTTTATAATGTTCTCTACAGTAATAAAAAAAACGCATTTTTAAACGAAGATAATTTTTTATTACAATCTTAAAAATATTTTTTTAACAAAATATAAATATAATTTATATTTTGTTAAAGAAAACATTTTTAAGATTGTAATGAAAAATTGAGTTTGTTAAAAAATGTGTTTTTTAAATATACTTTGTTACTGCAAATTTATAAAACAAATTTGTTATTTTATACCAAAAAGTAATTCACTTGAAGGAAAATATCGCTTTTTCAAGCTCAGTAAACAAGTTCTATATTTTAAACTGTACTTTTTAATTTTGAAAATATATTCTCTTATTGCACGATAAAATGTATTACTTATTAATATTTACAGAACTAAATATTTACTTTACAAAACTAAATAATTTCTGTAATCTTAGAAGTAATTTATTCTATTCCAAATAATACTATCTTGATTTAAAGAAATATTTTTTTATTACTACTGTAAGAAAAAAAACTGTTAATCTATTTAAAAATAGATTTACTTATTTAAAAAATTTACATATTTATACATATTTAGAAAAAAACTTTTTCTTATCTCATAATGTATTTTTTATTTTAAAATATTATTTATTCAATTGAAGCACATATTTTTGGTTTCATAAATAAAATTAACTTCGCTCGAAAAAATAATTTTTCTTTATGAACCAATATTTTTTGATTCACAAACATGAAATTTTTTAATATAAAAAAATAATTTTCTTGCAAATATACAAAATAGTCATTTTTTCAATCCAAATTTACTTTTTTTGAATTTACTAAATTTTTTCAGTGTACGTATTCTGTTTTAAATGAATAAATAACGCGAAATATTTATGTCATTGTTATTGTGTCGTTTAATCTAAAAAATTAATTACACATGCAGATTGCTGAATATAATTATTTTTTCTGACAAATATTTAATTTACGATTTTTATCTTATTGAATAAAATTAATCGATATAATTTTTTAAATATTTTATATATTATTATAAAAATTATACATTAAAATTATATAAAAAATAAGCTCAAAATATGCAAAGAGTAATAATAAAAATCATTGTTAAATTCGTTACCGTTACTTAAAAAATATAACTATAATACGTTACCATAACAGTTAAAAATAAAAAAGATAATATTATTAACAAAAAAATTGTAACAGTAATGATGTTACAAGTAACGTGTTAGTTCCCATGTCTGGATATCTATATCAATAAAAACTTCGTTTTTGCTCTATTCTATCACTTTCTCTTAATTAAGTACAGCAAAAATGTTAAATAATATTTAATATGCCATATGTGTATGCATTGCTCTCGTCTTTAAACTGCAAAAAATAACGTCTCTTTTGATGACGAGTTGAGGGATAAAGTAGAGATTTAGCCTAAAAAAAATCCGACTACATTTTCTCGGATTATCATATCACGGTCCAGCTCGACGTTCACGATTTACGGCATTACGCTACGACGTCCGTCTTAGCACCATGGATTTGAAAACGTGCATTATCGCAGGTCCTTTTAGGACTCTCCAGGTCGCACAAGGTAAATCGCCGCGTGTACTGCGTTGCGAAAGAGTTGCGGCATAGGCAACTCTTTCGCAACGCAGGGTATCGCAATATCAATATCTCGCAGTAATAATTTGATATATGAGATTGGAGCTATACGGTTGCCATAATTCTGCCGACTTTGCTAACCGTTTTAGATTTTCGTATTTGGAAGGCTTCCAATAGCAAGGCATCCCGTGTTTCTCTGTGCGCACGGGGGCTAAAATATACTCGCCTCAAAATGTGCAGAAAACGTACGAACGGGCCGTACGTTACTCGCACGATCGGGTAAAGGCAGACTCGTATCTCCACACAGGCACTGCATACCCGTACGTGTATTTGTCCACGTAGGTGCTTGTGTACCTGAACGGGTGCCAAAAATTTCCGATCCTACAAATCTGCTTCTTAGCCTAACTAAACAATTTTTGATCTCCTCTCTCCTCCAATCCTGTAAGTCGCGAACGATTCAAGTTTCAAATGCATTCGACAATTGTTCGCGACGTTTTATGCAGCAATTGTTCAGGTTCCTGTCGCTCTTCTTGTAGATTCCTTATCGAAGTATATTTACTTACTTTTAGGTTTCTTGACAAAAGATAAAATGTGATCGGTTGCCACGAAACTTCCGGTTTAATGAGAAAGCGACACCTAAGATTTAGCATGTGTTTAGAATAACTTGGATATTACGTTCGTTGTTCCATTCTGTGGCACGAAATCTATTTTTCACCGTATCTAAAGTTCCATCTACCATAAAAGAGGCTAACGATTAGATTCTTATATTGTTCACGCAACACAATTCAATAACGGTTTTAACCTGAAGATTTTATGCAACATCGCTATTTTCTAACGTCGTAATTTGGGCTCATTTGTCATGGATATAGATCATACGTTGTCTTGTACGCGTGTGCTTTTATCACTATCTGATAACATCGTTGATTTTCCTCGCGTAGTTATTGCCAAGTTTCCTACGGTTTTCTCGTGTTTCGAGGCAGTTACCGGTAGCTTGCTTCCGCAACAGGCATGCCTGAGGTAATCGTCCCGCACGGCTCGTTTTTCTCAGCTTGAAGCCATTGATCGTAGTTAGTTGCTCCGGTCGGCAATCGTGAATGGACGATGAGGAGAGGCACGACACATTTGAGTCGTGAGTATCATTAAAGATGGATCAAAAACAATGTCTAATGTGCTCCCGAGATACCAGTGGATCGATACGAAGTCACATTATTGTGCGATATTACACAAATGCTGCGAGGTGAACGCTTTTATGCGATAATTGTTAAATACGTTATCACGTATATAGGGTGGGCCAAAAGTCTGGACCCAAATATCTCATAAACGATGTATTTTAGAAAAAAATGTTTCTTACAAAAGTTGCAAAGCTTAAAAAAACGCATTCAACAACAGTAGTTATTCAACCTAGGATGGCGTTGTCAAGGTCAGGTCAAGGTCAACATGCATTTTTTAAATGGAACTCCCCTTTTTTTATTACATATTCTTATAGCTTATCTCTAGAGCTTTCCAGAACACTAAATTAAGTTCATTTTCATTAAGTACTTTGCGAGTTATAAGGCTTGAAAGTTACAGTACCGTTAGCATTAGCATTACGCAAGATGTCCGACCAATGGCTAAAACCTCTTGAATATTGTTCAGGATCATGTCCTGAATAACATTTGTTGAGATCAAGGTCATTGGAGATTGTTTCTCTTATTTTCATTTTTACACAAAAATGAATTTTCAGTGCAAAAATAAAACCGTCGGTTGGACACCTTGCGTAATGCTAATGTCGACGGTACTGTAACTTTCAAGCCTTATAACTCGCAAAGTACTTAATAAAAATAAACTTAATTATAGTATTTTGGAAAGCTCTCGAGATAAACTACAAGAATATGTAATGAAAAAGGGGGGGTTCCATTTAAAACATTCATGTTGACCTTGACCTGACCTTGACAACGCCATCCTAGGTCAAATAACTACTATCGTTGAAGGAGCGTCTTTTTAAGCTTTTGTACGAAATATCTTTTTCTAAATTGCATTGTTTATGAGATATTTGGCTGTATCCAGACTTGTGGTCCCCCCTATATAATACGCATGAGTTAATTCTATTTATCGTGCAGAATGTTAAAGTTAGTTTCAAGTATTTTACAAAAATATATAGGAAGAGAAAAGCAATGTCTTTCCAAGGCAATTCTTATTTTCTTTTTCTTTTCTTCCACAAATACGGAACAACAAATTTTGATCAACATTTTGGGTGCTTCCTATTTGATGACACAAGTCGACACAGGTGTCATTCTATCTTTGTCACTCTCTGAATGTCAAGAAAGATAGAACGACGCTTGTCGACTTGTGTCATCAAATGGGAAGCACGTCCTTTGTTTCTTAACAAATAAGAAGTGTTTCTTAAAAGGCTTTACATTTAAAAAGAATGTGTTTTTTAAACAATTCTATCACTCTTCAATTTTCAGAAGCTTCGCTTTGAATTTCTTCTGTAATAACACAAATTCGTAATATGTGTAATATGCAGCTGTAAGAGATTTAAATATTTTTCTTTTCTATAAAAATTAATACGATCGTGATGGTATGAAATACTTCTTATTATTTATTTACAACTTATTTAAGTGATGTATTAAAATAATAAAATTTATTTAATATCAGCAAATCACACTTTTACAAGATTCTGCTTCTTAATACCTAAATAATGATTCTTATGTATTTTAGTTTACTCTGTAAAGTAAAAGAAAAAAGTTGTAAATTGTTTAAATTTGTAGAACTTTAAAAAAATTAATTACTTAATTTTTCAAAATCTGTAGGCGATAAAACCTTTTTAGGTCCGTTTCCACTAACGCAGATCAACTTTAATCTCGGTTCAACTTACTCTTTGTTTTTTTCTAGTTCTAAAGATTAGAAAAATACGAAGAGTAAGTTGAACCGAGATTAAAGTTAATCTATATTGGTGGAAATGGGCATTAGTCTTACAACCATTAACAAAAAATACATAAGGATTAGGTGTTGCAAAACAGAAACCTACCTAATATTACTCATAAAAAAGAATTACATTAATATTTGCTTAAAGATCTTTATACGCAAATTTGAAAGAAAGGAATATCGATATTCATAAAACGAAAGAAGAGGATTATAATATATATACGTATAAAGTTACAACTTTATATACAGTAAAAAACATTTTGTATTTGTGTTAGAAACGGTCCACTCAAATCCTTGTCAAAAAAAATTTTGTGTTGAATTTTTAACATATCCGAGTTTTAATTTAACATAATATGATTGGGTTATTTGAATATTTTATGTTAAATTAAAATTTAATATTTCTTAGTGTTAAAATAATACAATTTATAGGTAAGTAAACAAATAACATAAAAATAATGTAGTTTTAAAACATAAATTCTAAGAATAAATTAATAATAAATGTGTGTTGATATTTAATATATTATAAATGTTACTTTTATTGAAGAAATATGTTCTGTACAACTAGAAACTCTTTTTACTTCTGTTACATATTTTATATGTAAGAAAGTACAGATATTTTGTGTTATTTTCTCTTTATAACATTAAATATCTGTTAAATCTATATATTGCATATGCTAAATATCACAGAGATATCGTCTAAACTAAAAATGTAAAAATTTTAGTTACATTTGACATTATAAATGTGTCAATTTAATATAAAATTTGTTTTTAAATTGTGTCAAAGTATTAGGCTTCTTGTTTTAATTTTTTACATAATATTTGTGTTACTTTCTAACATATTCATCTTATGTTAAATTAACACAAAAATTTTAGTAGACCATTTGGGACACGTGAAACGTGTTAAATTTTACACAAACTTTTTTATTGTGTACTTACAAATAGACAGAAAAAAATTTTTTTTTGAATCTATATTTCTGTCATAAATATAAGATAGCTAAGAATAAATTTAAAATACATTAACAAGTATATTTTCGCACTGTTTGCGAATTAATAAAATGTACACGAGGAGTGAGGCTCATATTTTCCTTATAGCTCATTGGTTACAAAGCTGATGAACATCGTCCGCCGCAGGCGCTGACTTCTTGAGTCACTTTGATTTAGACAATCTTGTTTCGTTGGCAAGTTCACTTGGAAATTTAAAATAGTGGGTATGAATAAAGGAGAGAGAGAGAGAGAGAAAGAGAGAGAGGGAGAGAGAGGGGGAGGGAGAGAGAGAGAGAGAGAGAGAGAGAGAGAGAGAGAGAGAGAGAGAGAGAGAGAGAGAAAGAGAGAAGTTTCCGCTTGTCGGTGAAATCGGGCGGCAGCAAAAAAGAAAAGTTAAAAGGAGAAACTACCGCAGCGAACACTTCTAGTTGCTGTCTGAAGTATGTACTTTCCGGGTACAACCCGCCTACTATTTCGAGCGCGAGGCATTCGTAATTTGTATCGTAAACTCAGCCAAGTAGTGTAAAATATTTCGTATCGTCGGAAAAACTCTTCATCAATACTGTTCTTAAAAAAATTTGATTGATTAACTTGCAGAAAATATTATGAAAAATAAGATTGCATCGCAAAGGTTTAGCTACTTCGGCTTATATCTTAAAGATAGTAAAATATTTATAAAGAATATAATATATTATAGGACCGTACATGTGATAACACAAACTATAGAAATCAAAGCCTTTACACGGTCTAGCTGGATCTTAATGCTTGTATGATTCTTATGTGAATTTATATACTACGTATGTAGTCCCACAGAAACGCGCGCCGAAAAATTTCCGGTCTTGAAACGCTAACTCTACTAAACTACCGCAGTAATATCACGAGTTAAAATTGACTAGCAATTTTTAACTATTTTTTTATGCTTATTCGCATCTTCTAAACGATCTTGATAATGATGAATAACATATTAAAAACTGTAAATAATTAATTCTTATTGCGAAAAATATTTATAAAGATTACTCGGCTGTACAAAACTATGAATTAAACTTATTAAACGTATACATATTTCAGATTAAAATGTCGCGAAGTGAAAACTCTAAAAATATTTTCTTTAAAATAATCTTAAACTTTCCATGAACAAGTAATAGAAATATAATGTCAACACAATCAAGCGACACGGTAGTGTCTCGCGCCAAGTGGGCGCGCAGCGCAAGGCACGCGTGTATTTCCGCGAGTCAGCGAGTTGCGGGCATCCCAGCATCCGAAATTCTCGGTTTTTTAAATAAAGGATAAACCAATCGAGTTCTGAATAAGAGCTCCATCGACAGTTTGGGTCCGAATTATATAATAAACGTTTATTTTACCTCTACGTGTCCTACGAACGGTAGATGGCACTCGTTTATTGCTGTCATTTACCGACTTATTTATCTATAGTTTCGTTAACACTGTATTATGTGCCGACATTTCACTGTATAGTTACTTTAATACTTTAATAAGTTACTTTTAAATTAAAAGTGCATACAAATATAAAACAGGCCGCTTGATGTGTGAACATCATTACGTATATATTCATGCCGTTTATAGCCTCGCGAATTTGGCATGAATATATACGCAATGAGGTTCACACGTTAAGCGGTCAAGCGGCCCGTTTTAAATGTTTATATACTTTAGATTAAAATTACTCAGAAACTAAAGCCGCAATCAAAGATCTAAAGACACTTTTATTATATGTCGTCGGTATCTTTCGATTGCGATCAGTCCGAATGAAATTGGTGCAGCCGGTACCGAGATCTGGAGATCATTTCCCAAAAAGGGACCATTTCAGCTTTTCAAATTTTTTCAGTCGTACGTGTAACATACATAAAGCGTTTTGTCCATTAAGCTGCTGTTCACAATGCCTTCATAGAACTCTAATTTTATATATAAAATTAAAGTAAAATTAGCAACAAAAGTGAACCTTAATGCGTATTTGATTAATCATGATTCTTTATCTATAATAACTAGTGAAGAAGCAATTATTGAATCGGCTAAACGACTACATAAACCAGAAGCACAAATTATTATAACTATTTCAAAAGAGTTATCGTAAAATTAAAGATGTGCCATGGACATTACCGAAAATAATAATTTCCGTTCAACAGTCAGATCAAAAAGTTCGACAAAGTACTACTTCTTAGGTTGTTTTCAAAATACTGACAAAGTTTCATGCTATGCCAATGCTACATTACAATGTTTATTTCATTTAAGTATTATTAGAAAACAATTATTTAATTCTGATAAGATAAACTAAATGTTTCAAATATATTAGCGCATCGATATGAAAACGAAAAATGTACTTAATTTGAGTACCTACGCAATACGAAAATATCTAGGGGAGTATTTTTCGACTGGTATTAAACGAGATGCATTTGATTTTGTTGTAGTTCTTTGTACTAAATATGATTTTATGGAAAATTTGGTTGTGCATCAAATTATTTCTACTCGTCGATGCATAACATGTGGTGATACAAAAGTTACTACTAATAATAATTTTATTTTCTCAATTTTTGTTAACAATTCAAACAAGGAAAGTTTTAATCTTAACAATTTACTAAATACTTGATTTTCACATTGGTCTAAATAAAATAATAAATTATGTGAACGTTGTGAGGGAAATGATATATTATTTAAAAATGAAATAACATTGAGAGACGAAACAGATAATCATCCATTTAATTTCATTTTCATACCAAAATAGAACATTAGTGAAGGTGCCACAAAAAATTAATTTATGTGTTCTTCCAACAAGTGAAATACTAATAGCTGGACAGCCGTATAAAGTTATGAATGCTATATTTCATTATAATTCATGTATCGAAAACGATCATTTTATAAGTATACTCGTATATATTATCAATTCTATATTTCAATAAATTAAAAATATAGACGTCTTCTTTTATTGAAATAATTATTACTATGTTGTAATAATCATATAGATAAGAAGTAAAAAATACAAGCTTAAACTAACCTTTACAATTAAAAATAAACACTATCTTTTAGTTAGCTTGTCATAGTGGGCAAAACGTATAGTTTGATCTAAATGTTTGATTACGAAAACGAAACAAAATTATACAACTGTCAGCAAGATTCAAACAATATACTATTATTTATATTTTAATACAGACACGTGTTTCCTTCACATATTTTTTTCTTCGACCTTTTTCAAACAGCATCTTTTAATATTTTCCTCAGGATAGTCAGGTATGTCACATTTAGTAACACACTCTCGTAACACACTCTCCGTGATACTGTACGGATATAATGGCAATGCATAAAAATAATCAATCTAGTTCGGTGTGAACTCATTTTATCAATTTGGATAAGTTTCACGTAAGATGTACTATTTATTAAGAAATTATTCAATACAATCAAAATATAGAGTTTATGAAAGTACACTTGTTCTGTAATCATAGAAAATATGATACAGAAGATCTCTTAAAATGGCATAGCGATAAACACTTCTTGTGGAAATATTTTTACAAATACATGTTATTTACTGCAAAATGCAAAATCTATAACCAATTATTTTATAGTGTAAATAATAAACAAGAGTTAGCAAAGCATTTGATAATACACCATTCAAAAATAGTACATAAGATACGAGAGAAAATGACACGTTCCTGGTTATCGCAACATTTTACATCTGACAACAAAAATAATGAAATAAAATGCAATCATTGCTATTTTTTTAATCAAATATATTACGGACTAGATTTTTTTAAAAGTCACTTTAATAAAATACATAACATAAATAAAAATTTACGATCTTGCGGAAAAACTGGTGAAATAGATGCAATAACACAGCCTACAGTTCAAGAAAATGCGGCTACAAGTTCAAATCATGAGAATATACAAGTCACGGATTCAACAATACAAGTCAAGATCAACAATAGTAAATATGATACGAACATTAGTGTCTTATTTTTCCTGAGTAATTAATATATTCTATTATGTATAAAAAAACACTGAAACATTATATACATAATATTTCAGATTATAAAATTAATATAAATTTGTATTTCAATAATTTGATATTTATATTAAAAATTAATAAATATTGTATCACTTAAATTGAATTCTTATTTCGTCATATTAAATTCTTTTAATTTAAATGCACTGTTATCTACACATATATCTATTAGTTGCGTTTCGTTCAACCGCTTACAGCGCTTGTAAACATCATTTGTCCTTTTTAATATTTGATAGATAATTTGAGAATGAATTGATGCTTAAAGTGTGTAAGCGTGAAAATGGAACATATCCATTATCTTAGTAATCAGTAATTCATAGATATTCTCATACAAGAATAACTACGCAAGCACCATAGAATCTAAATAATAATTGAGCTTGGCAATTCCTTCATAAGAGATATAAATAATAAAAGTCCCAATTTTGGTTTTATATATAAATAACACACATAATTACAATATGAGCTTGTGATTTTAATTACAATAATACTTTTCCTGCTTCTTTATCACTCTGTGTATACACACAGGTCTAATCACAGAAGCCAGCAAGAATATGAATTCTATGATAACGAAGTCTGGAGGCATCAAGTAGATAAAAATACCGCAGATTATAACGTAGATGCAATAACACAACAATCTATAGCCGCAGAAAATGCGGCTACAAGTTCTTGCGTTAATGTACAAGCTACGGGAAAACAGGATCAATTGTAGTAAGTACCTATAAGAGCTATGACCCACAAAAAAACTTAAGTAGTAAAACGTAAGCACTAAGTTAATTGTCCAATCATAATAGAGACCGTAAGGCTATAAGTCTCATCACAATCCAACATCTTAATTTCCTTACTGCTTACATCTTACTGTTTAAGTATCAGTATGCCATGGTGTTTACGAATATTAATATTTTATTTTTCCTGATTGACTAATTTATTCTATTATGTATAAAAGGTATGTACAATAGTAAATACTTGATATTTAAAGATATGAAATATAAGCTTGACAATTCTTTTATAAGAAATATGTATATTAAGATTCTCAGTTTTGGTTTTCAAATAATATACATGATTGCAATAATTACATTGATACTTTTCCTGTTTCTTAATTACTTTGTGTATTGTATACACATACATAGATCCAATCAAAGAAGTCAACAAGAATTTAAATTCTATGATGACAAAGTCTGGAAGCTATATCAAAATTAGAATATAAAAGAACTGAAGATTATAACGTAGATGCAATAATACAACAATTAATAGCTGAAGAAAATGCGGCTACAAGTTCTCGTATTAATGTACAAGCTACAATAAGAAATCAAGATCAAATGCAGTAAGTATAAGGGGACTATAGTATACAAAGAAACTTAAGCAGTAAAATGTAATCACTAAGCGAATTGTCCAATCGTAACAAAGATTGTAAGGTCATAATTAAGCAAATACAACATGTTAAGCGGCGTCTATAGAAGGAGATTTTAAAGCGTAAAACTTAAGTTTTAAGCTTTAAACGGTAAGAAATTGACCAATAATTGTCAATTGTTCCCACATTCGACTCAATTTCTTACAATTCAAATCTTAAAGGTTAAGTTTTACACTTTAAAGTCTCATTGTAGACGCCGCTTTAATTTTCTTATAACTTACGTCTTACTGTTTAAGTTTATTTGTATGACATAACTTACGAATATTAATGTTTTAAAATTAAGAATTTAAATGCTCGTATGTATTATAAAATTATGACCAAATCAAGGCTTCATTCGAGCTTAAAAATATTTAATTTAACATAAAATAGTTTATTTCCAATTCTTTTTAAAATAGTTTACATAAGCATCATTGTGCTAAATAAGTATCTCCTACCAACTAATACTAGTCACAAACGTTTCGACTTACAAAGCCTTCCTCAGTGTAAATCGCAATAATAAAATGTGTAATTAACACAACTTTTAACAAGATGGTTGAACCTCAGTAGTCGGATGTCGATCGTATGGACAGATCGTCAAATGTTAATTTTGTTAAAAATAACCAACACAGCCAGAGACAAGTAAATTAACTTCAGTCACCGATAGTCCGCAATATATCCTCATTAAGATAGATAGCCGAATTCGTCGGTGGGAATCGAGAATCCAATTTGTCATAGACTCATATAAAACCATTCAGAATTCAGTATCAAAGCGTATTCTATGATATTCTATACAAACGATAAATATATTAAATGATGTATTGTTAATGTAAGTAAAAGAGTAAAAAACTAATGTGAAACTTACGTTAATATATATAAAATACTGTGATTTAGAATCTCAAATCGATATCAGAATAAGAACATTAAACTAGAAGTTGAGTGTTGCTCGTTTAAAAATAAACTGATTTAATATGTAGGTCAACAAAATAAGACTTTGAATTCACAATGTAAAGTCAAGTCTATTCGAAACTGTTAGAATTTTTGTTCGCAAATATCGTCAAGTATGTTAAAATAAGATTTGTCCAATAATTCGGTATCTTTCATTAAGGGGGTACTCTACTCTAAAAATTTCAAAAAATCGAAAAAAAAAATTTTTTTTTTCTCAAAGTATATGTTATGAAAAATATGTCTGTAAAGGGATTTGCTTAAATTCATGAAATTGACGAAGTTGTAGCGGTTTAAAGGGAGCGGCTTACAGCGCGCAGTGCCGAGCGCAGCGGGAGACGAGCAATAAGCTTTGTCTCGACAGGTCTCGTAGGATTTTAGTTTGAAAGAGGGGCTTGACGGTTTCTTCCTGACCTTTCTGAGAAAACATCTGCTCTCTCGGATCAATATTCAGATTCATCTGATGATTTATTAGAAAGATGTTTAGGAGCAGCAACACAAAACAGTAATGAATCACTAAATTCATTGATTTGGACTTTTGCTCCAAAACACATCCACTCAGGACCAAAAACCGTCGAAATCGCCACTTTTTTAGCAGTCATCATTTTTAACGAAGGATTTCTTTCTATTTTGAAAACTCTGTCTGTAATGGGAGTGACTGTTGGGCAACAGGCACAGATATACGCAAATTCCCGAGATGAAAGCCGAATTGACCGCTCGGAGAAACGATCGACAGATGCTGCAAAGAAAGCCAGAATTGCTACTAGGGAGGAGAAATCAGCTGAGCAGGACTTCTTTGAGCATGAGGAAGGTCCGCTGTATGGTCCTGGATTGGCAGATTAATCTCCGTAAGTAAAGATCCTTCATAAACGGTGCGCAAAACTTTAACGCGTTTTTCTCAAAACCATGTTTTTTGAACTGGTGTCCAAGATATCTCAAGATCTATTTGACCGATTAAGTCCGGCTTTTGCGTACATCCTCAGCAGATGTGCCGCTATAGCCGGAACTAGAATTAAGTAAAAAAAAATTTTTTTACGATTTTGACAACCTTCGAAAGATAAGAAAATTCATACTAAATTTTCAAAGTGCCGCCATTTTTTTAATTTTCTATTTTTTTATTCCATTCTAGTTCCTGCTATAGCCAAACTTATACTAATTAAGAATCTTTTTGAATTTTTT
>NW_017299962.1:90915-102438 GCF_001594075.2 Trachymyrmex cornetzi
TATATACATAAAAAGCTGATATTAACAATTTTCACTAGTTTCTTGTAAAAAAATCCCGAAAAAAGCGTGTTTTAGAGTAGAGTACCCCCTTAAATTTAACCCATTTTTTGTTCTTTGATATGTATCATTTCTGAAATGTTTCTTTTCCTATAATTCTTCTCGAAATCAAGAATATTAACTTTTTCCCAATTAAAATTATGATTAGTTTCATTGATATGTTTAGAGATTACCGAGTATTTAGGCTGGTCTAATTTTATGTTATTACGATGTTATTTAATTCTCGTCTGTAATTGTCTTTTAGTTTGGCCAATATAAGACGCGTCACAATTATTAGGTGTTAAACTTAATTCCTGCCGTTTTTCGTCTCCAAAATTGATTTGTTTCTAAGGGAAGATGAATGAATACCTTAATCAAAGTAATTTCCTCTACTTTCTACTTTATTACTAATTAATAATACTTTGATTAAGGTATTTCCCTTCGAAACAAATCAATTTTGGGGACGAAAAACGGCAGGAATTAAGTTTAACACCTAATATTACAATTTATTTTGCAAATGACATTGTTGTTTTTTTCATGTTGGTTTTTGTCTTTATGAACTTTCATAAACCTATTCAATTTATTAACACATCTGTAGCCAATCATATTATTAGATTTGTTAATAGATCTCGTAATTTTATTGGAAATCGATTTTACATACGGGAAAACCATTAGTTGTCTTGGCTCTACCTCATTAATAGAATGGTCCGATATAATATTATTTTTCAACGTAGATTTTTTACAAGCCAAAGGTGATGGAGGCTGTAGAAGAAAAAGTTTTAAGTTCTTTATAACCTCGTTTGTCTACTTATTTTAGATATGTTGACGATGTTTTTATGATTATACCTAAAGATAAAGTAACTCCAATTTTCAAATTGTTTAACGAACAACATGAGAGACTTAAATTTACAACTGAATATGAGGAAAACCATTCTATTAATGAGGTAGAGCCAAGACGACTAATGGTTTTCCCGTATGTAAAATCAATTTCCAATAAAATTGCGAGATCTATTAACAAATCTAATAATATGATTGGCTACAGATGTGTTAATAAACTGAATAGGTTTATAAAAGTTCATAAAGACAAAAACCAACATGAAAAAAATAACAATGTCATTTACAAAATAAATTGTAATAATTGTGACGCGTTTTATATTGGCCAATTTAAAAGACAATTACAGACGAGAATTAAATAACATCGTAATACATAACATAAAATTAGACCAGTCTAAATGCTCGGTAATCTCTAAACATATCAATGAAACTAACCATAATTTTAATTGGAAAAAAGTTAATATTCTTGATTTCGAGAAGAACTATAGGAAAAGAAACATTTTAGAAATGATACACATCAAAGAACAAAAAAATGGGTTAAATTTAATGAAAGATACCGAATTATTGGACAAATCTTATTTTAACATACTTGACGATATTTGCGAACAAAAATTCTAACAGTTTCGAATAGACTTGACTTTACATTGTGAATTCAAAGTCTTATTTTGTTGACCTACATATTAAATCAGTTTATTTTTAAACGAGCAACACTCAACTTCTAGTTTAATGTTCTTATTCTGATATCGATTTGAGATTCTAAATCACAGTATTTTATATATATTAACGTAAGTTTCACATTAGTTTTTTACTCTTTTACTTACATTAACAATACATCATTTAATATATTTATCATTTGTATAGAATATCATAGAATACGCTTTGATACTGAATTCTTAATGGTTTTATACGAGTCTGTGACAAACTGGATTCTCGATCTTTACCGACGGATTCGGCTATCTATCTTAATGGGGATATATTGCGGACTATCGGTGACTAAAGTTAATTTTCTTGTCTCTGGCTGTGTTGGTTATTTTTAATAAAATTAACATTTGACGATCTGTCCATTACATATCGACATCCGACTCTACTGAGGTTCAACCACCTTGTTAAAAGTTGTGTTAATTACACATTTTATTATTGCGATTTACACTAAGGAAGGCTTTGTAAGTCGAAACGTTTGTGAATAGTATTAGTTGGAATAGGAGATACTTATTTATCATAATAATGCTTATGTAAACTATTTTATGTTAAATTAAATATTTTTAAGCTCGAATGAAGCCTTGATTTGGTCATAATTTTATTAATGTTTCATTTTTCCTGATTTATTCTATTATGTATAAAAGGTACAATGGAATGTTGAATATTTATAGATATATAATCTCTGTAAATATGTATAAATTTATGTACTATTACGTTAATGTTCATTATATGCAATTTATAAAAATGGCAATTGTTGAACTGAATAATATAATTTAGTTAATTAAATGTTCCACTAATTTAAATATGAGCTATTATCTATATATATATATGTTATCTGATACTCAGTGATAGATAAATTTTTTTACATAAGAAACCGCACAAGTATAAGACCTATAAATAATAATTGAGCTAGACACTTTTATAAAAAACATGAAAAATAAGATTTTCAGTTTTAGTTTTATATTCAAATAATATTATATATATAACTGCAGATCTTGCGATTCTAATTACACCAATACTTTTCCTTTTTGTAAAAAAAGTTATTAATTTGTACATACACACAGGTCCAATCAGAGAAACCAAAAAGAATATATTCAATTCTATGATGATGTGAAAATTTGGAGACAATTTTTTTTGTACATCAACAATAACAACAATTTTACTTTAGATACTATATATACTTGATCTCTAATATATAAATAGACACACTTGACGAGTAATTAATCGCTTTACGTTGTTACTTAATAAAGTAATTTTACTATTATGTGTAAAAAATCAAATGTCTTACTAATATATAACTTACTAATTGTTTTATTAGTTACTTACTAATCAATCCAATGTCGTAAAGTACTTTCTTACGTCAATATGCCAATACATTTCTGTATTCTGTATGTGTAATCTATATAACGAACGTATAACATTCATAAACTACATATATATAATATTATAATTATACAATTTGTCCAAATAATATCTAGATAATATTGAAATTATTCCAAATAATTATTGTGAAATTGAGACGTTTAAATTATTTGAATAATTCAATTATTACTATTCTAATATCAAAATTTGGATTGCGTATGTGTATTTATAATTCCCTCTTATTTGTATATAATATTTATTTTAAAATAAATCTTACAGAATTTTTAGAAATAATGTTTAAATATGTTTAAATAAATTATAACGTAATTATTAAAAAATTATAATTGCGTCACATTGTATATAATGTATTTGTTTAAAAGTTGATATATGTAAACAGATTGCAATATAATTATTAACGTAAAATAGTTTTTCCCTTTCCTGAAAAATTAATTTTTTATTTGTGTCACTTTTGAATAAGACGGAACAATGTATTTTAATTAGTACACCTCTCTTTATATAAAATAATTTTCAGAAATGCAATCTATTTTATTCTTTGTTAATAAATTGCCAATTTAAATTTATTTTCTAAGAATAAAATTTTTTAATATATCTTTCTTGTAGAGTGCAAATATTTTTTGCACTCGATGTATATATTTTCGTAAAGTTATTTTTCCAAACGATACATCGGAAATCGTGGAAACAGCGTATTCGCCTATCGTTGTTGCCCTTCAAAAAGGTCTCCCAAAATGAGCTCGCCGAGACTCACACGCTGATCTGGATTAGAATTTCATCGTGCCCGCAGTTATGCCGCTCTTCGGGACGATGCAAGACCTTCTTTGTGATGGCGCACTAGTTCCTCGAAATAGAAATTTCTCTCGGGTTGACTGGATGGCAGGCATTGGACTCAGGTGGATGCACGCTACATCGATTATCGAACAGGTACACGTTACCTCTCACCACTACAGCAACTTAACGTCGCTTTCCTTCGTCGGAGAGGAGGTAGAGAAAGGCTCAGAAGGGAAGGGAAATCTACCCCTATCCTTAAACTCCTCAGAGACGATCCCCTGCATCTATATAGAGACGCATCCCTGCGCGTGGCACGTTTCCCCATAATCTTTGCAGCTCCCCTCAACCTCGCATCGGCATCGTACCACAATCCCGTTTAGCCTCCGCCTCCGAGAACGCCAATTGTCTATTGGAATTTGATAATAGTTCGTCGCTTCAATGTAAAATTCATGAGCGACCCTAGGATTGTAACAATCGAATATTGCCGCGGGTTACGCGTGCAAAGTTAGGGATTGTATCGAATTCCAGAGCGGACACATGACATTCTCGTCTAGCCAGGGGCAGAGCGGATGGGAAACCAGGTCGAGCGATGTAACTGACATTAACTGAATTGTGTCTTCGACTTTTTTCCATCCGCAAGGAATACATGTTGCGTTACACGAGGCGTCGATGCGTGTACGATGTGAGCGCGTCGGATTTCGATATATTACACTTGATCACTATATGGAACCCCAAGTGAAAATTTCATACCGGTGAGATACTGGCCCAGTACAAATTTGCAATATTTAGTACCGATGTGAGATACTGATGGCCCAGTACAAATTTGCAATATTTAGTATCGGCGCGATATTAAATACCGGTACTGATATAGTACTGGTAAAACACTGGGATGATAGCATTGGCCCAAGGTTTGGAATACAGTACTATTATAGTACAGTATTAGAGTACTATCACAGTACGGGATTACAATATTATAACAGTACCCAGAATTAGTACACATATTGTACCTAATATCGATACTGATTTTTAGTACCGTAACAGAAACAATACTGTAATAAAAATCGTTACTAATTCGTAATATTGCAACAGTACCAAATATTAATACCAATTTTTAATATTATAACAGTACTAATACTGTATAAAAAGTCCGTACCAATTCTCTATATCGCAAGAGTACCAAATATTAATACCAATTTTTAATATTATAACAGTACTAATACTGTATAAAAAATCCGTACTAATTCTCTATATCGCAAGAGTACCAAATATTAATATTGATACTTAATGCTGTAACGGTCATAATATTGTACCAAAATTAATGCATTGATTACTAGTAACAGTTTCTTAGCACTGTAACAGGTCTAATTTTCAATTTATATAATATATAAAAATTTATAATATACATATATTACAGGATTTTCATATGCAATATTTTCAAGAGATTCCAGTACTATGCATATTAATATCTATAATTAATTTTATGAAAGTATTGTTAATATAAGGATTATTAATATTGTAATATCATTAATTTTGAACATACTATACCTATACTATAAGAAAAAGATTGACAAAACGATCATTAAGCATTAAAACATGTATTTTATTAATTATTAAAATAAATATTTTAACAAACTATTAATTATATGTATACATATATATATGTATATATATGTTTAAACGCAACTGTGATTTATAATTAAATATCTTTTAAATTTTCAAATTAAATTGTAATAAAATTATAATACTTTAAAACATAAATTTCTTTTTAAACAATTTTTAAATTATTTTCAAGCATTTAAATTCTCTGCGTTTTCTCTTTCCTTGCGACCTCCGCACCGATCTATTGCTCCCGAGAACCAACGACTCATGGAAGAATTGATGTGTTTCTCTTCCTGAACTCCAAATTTGCTTACGAGAATACCCGTTAAACAATTTTTAATTTATGGTAAATGTTATTAGGGGACCCTCCCTCCTGAGTAACCTCCAACAAAGGCCATCACTCGTTATTCGTTAAAAAGTTATTAAGAAAAAAAGTTTGAAAAATAATACTTCTCTTTTACTATACCATATAAAACAGAATTTATAGAAAAATAATTTTTAAGTAAATATATAAATAAATATAATAATATAAAAACTGCAAAAACATACCCATAAGTAAACTGTAAATTTTTGTTTTGCTGAAGTTCATTTTTTTATTTTCGCCTTTTTGTCTACCAAAAGCAGTAAACTGCATTTGAACATTTTTTAACATCACTGCCGTTAAAGCATCATGTATAGCTTTTCTATATGTAGGTGCTACATCGACGTATCTCTCAAATAATGAACGCTACGGAAATTAGATAAATATTTCCTTAAAAATAAAAATATTTAATTAATTTGAAGAAAATTATTACCAAGGCATTTTTTTTTTCATCGATATCTATTGAAACATCCAAATTGTTAAAATCATCTATTGTGGAAGTTGGTAATTTAATTGCAATGACTTGTTTTAAGGCTGAAATTGGATTCATTTCTTCTTGTGGCAAATTTAACAATAAATTGTTTTGTAAATCTTCAAATCCTTTTCTTAAATCGTATAAAAACTTTTTTTAATATTATCCATCTTTTTTTGTAAAAATACTTTTACTTTTTCATAGCAAGCATCAGCAACATCTTGAATAAATTCTGAAAATATAAATGTTTATTTTAAAAAATATGGAAGTCTGGGTTTGTAATTAAGCAATTATTTTTTTTAATATGTAATCAAATAATTATTTAAAAAGAAATGATTACTTTATATGATTTTGTTATATTTGTGTTATATTTTTGTTATCTTTTTGTTATATTTTTGTTATATTTTTGTTATATTTTTGTTATATTTGTTATATTTGTTATATTTCTTATTTTTGTTATATTTGTTATATTTTTATTATATTTTATTGTTATTTTTAGATTTATATTTTTACAATATCACTATATGGAATATTTTTATTATATGTAATTAAATGTAATACATTATTAATGATGCACTTTCGCAATTATATAATAATAATAAATGATTTGTAAATAATAAATGATAATAATAAATAAATGATAAATATTAATAATAAATGATTTGTATTATAAATTTTTCGTAATAATAAATGATTTGTAAATTTTTCTTTATTTTGTGTCGTATAAAGTAAGATAAATATATTCTAAAATTTAGATAAAAACAAATGTCAACTTTGATGCATTGAATCTTATTAAAAGGATTCATAACCCTTATGTGATCCTTAAGTTTACGTACATTTGTCTATCTGGGATGAAGTGTCTAACCTTTTATGATATAAAAATAGATATGAAAATTAAACATAAAAATTGATCTTATATGTAATAAATACCATTATTTTCTGAACATTCCTTGCGTAATTTTGTTTGTTTTAATGGGCTTTCACGTATACTTTTATCAGTACTTTTTTTACGTTTATTTCCTTTGAGAATTTGTAAATGTTGTGAACTTCTTTTATTGTTAGAAATACCAGATGATTCTGATGAACTAACTATGTGAAATGATATCTACAAAATTAATATCTGATAGTTATAAATTTAGAAATGTACGAACTTTTACAAGTTTTAACAACTAACAATATCCACAAACGATGAATACCTTCATCAATTTCTGTAATTTTTTTTTTACAACTTTTTGACTTGAAAATCTTTTTAATTCCAGTTCATTTAACGCATCCGATTCATCTTCTGTGTTTTCTAATTCTTCAGCACTTACGTCAGATCCGTCAGACAATTCGCTTGATAATAAAACTGCCTTCTGAAATGCGTGCTATTCGACGTTGTCCCTCATCAAAATTATCTACGAATATAGATTTTTTGTAAGTGTAATATTGGTTTATCCAGAAAATTCGTGCTGTTTTTTTAGTTCAAAATTATACAATATATACTATTTTTGTTAAATATGAACGAAATTTAAATTTAAAAAAAGAATATTAAAGCTCGAAATCTCTACTTTCGAAAGGTTACTATATTTTTTAAATTTCTATAAGTTTGGTAATTTTTACATATAGAGAACTACAAACTGAAAAATATGTACAATTTTGAATTAAAGAAAACTGCACAAACTTTTTAGACAACACAATATTTTATAGAAAATTTAGATGTATACAGGGAGAGGGGGGCGGGGAGAGTATATTACCTTATAATTTTTAATAAATGTATTCAAATTATTATTGAAAAATAGCGGTTTTTAATGTAAATTTAATTGAGTAAAAAGAATAGTTAATCTTTAAATTATTACAAACTTTTAACTATAAGATAATTAAATTAATATTATTAGATTATAAGATAATTAAATTAATATTATTAGAATTATTTAATTTATTATAAGAATTATTTGATTTATCTTTTTTAATTTGTACTTACTAGCATCTTTTATTAATTTAACGACGTATTTTCTCCATGTTGACTCAGGAGATTTACGGTCTTCACTCCATTCTTGTATTTTATTATAAGAAGATTTCGGTGGATATTTACAAAACCATGTTCGTTTAATTTTATATAACCATTCTCTTGGTACAAGATCGATGCATGTTTTTTTGTCTCGACGCCGAATATTAGTAAATAAAACGATGATATGGGTAGCATTATCATCTAATTCGGTTCTGTTTTAAATTTCATAAAAGATGTTATCAAATTTCACATCAAAAAACTATTTTCATATAATTTCAATTTGCTAACAAAATATATAATACATCTAAAAAATACCAAGGAATCAAAAAAGGCACTTATAACTATTATTACTTACAAATATGAGAAATTATCCATTGTTTATTATTTAATTAGTGTTGAAATAAATTTATCACAACAAATATAAAATTTGTTAACATCGTAATAAATACGTTTTTGTCAGTCAAGGACAATGATTAGATATTTTAGGTTACATAGCTGTAAAAATGAAAAGCGCAATGCTATCAGTTTTTTTTTCTGAAGAAGCAAATATACAGAGGAGCATCACTAGATCAGTGCACAATCTGCGGTTCGCAGGTCGTATATGAGTGAATTCTTTTAATATAATTCAGAATTTATGTACATAAAAAATTTTAGAAAAGATCTGAACTTTCCCAGCACTTATGAAAAGTATTCTAATTTATATAAAAAATATAAGAAATTTTTTTAAAAGTTATAAAATTATATAGAAAATTATATAGAAAGAATTTAAAGAAAAAATTATAATGAAAAAATGAAATACAAATAATGTAAAAATAATAATAATGTAAAAATGAAATACAAATATTTTGAATTATAAAATATGTATTTTACTTAATAATACAATAAAATGTATTTAGAATTTCACGGTTTAACTCGTTTTTATATTAATATTAAGTATACATCTTTATCAATTTGTGTACGAAGACATTAATATAATCCAGTGCGCACTGAATGCGTCCAATCGAATTCGGTGTAAGTTTTATTTATAAAACTCAAAAATTTAAGTATGTAATAATTGTGTACAATACATATTATTCTCAACCTGTAAAAGTACGCATTTATGATCAATTTCTTGAATTTTAAAGATACGGTGATATTTACTTAAAGCAACTTGCCATAAACCGACATCAGATGATTTATATGGATATTTAAAAACATTATTTTTATCATGATATAAAAAACCTTTTAATTATATTTGTTTTTTATTTAAACCGTTATTTTGTAATGAAAAAATTTGATCAATTTGGATTATGTCACCATTTTTAAGTTGTACAATATTATTAGGAGAAGAATTGGTAATAATCATTCCATTCCATGTTACACTTGCAAATATATTCTTTATTGTTATACGATTGCATAAATAGACTGATTTTTTTTTGTACGTAATCCGTTAATGGTACAATTCGGTGAATTTTTATATTAGTATTAGAATTAATTTCTCTCAAACGATTTGCAACTTGACATAAAGGATTGTTTGGTGTACGAACTAGTTTTTTTAAAGTCATCAAAAAGTTTTCAAATGGAAATGCTGAAAATGAACTCAATGAACATCCCATATGAGTTACATCATCTGCTATATGAATCAAATTATGAAAATTAATACTTTGTATATGGCGGCCATAAAATTTTGGTAATAAACGAAAGAATAATATTAAATTTTTTTTTACAATTTCTGTATTTGATACTGCCAAATCATCACTGCATAACAATCGACATGCTACGTATAACAGACAAAAGTGTTTATATTTATCTTTAGGAAAAACGCGACGAAGTACTAATACACCGCCATATAAAAGAAAAAAGCGAAATTGCGTAGCTTTCCAATTTTTTAAATCATCGATGTCTAAAACTTTTCTTTGGAATTCTGCAGGAATTTGACCAGAAAAACTGCGAAGTAAATTATTTAGTACTAAACGATTTTGTCGACCAATTCCACCTGCCTCATGACCACCAAATACAATATTCATTAATAAAGTTTTTGTAACTCCAAGAAACAAAAGATGCATAGAATCGAGTAGAACTGAATTTATTGGATCAAATTCTGAAATTCTCAATAAAGGAGAGATTTCATTAAGATGATGCTCAGGTTGTGTACGCGCTTCAAAAGATTGTTTACTACGTTTTTCACAAGTAACTCTCGTATATACGCGTTTATTTTTACCAACTGTTTTACCTTTTACGGTACAACGTTCGCATGCATAAAATGCAACATGAGATTTTGTACATTTAATAAATGCTCTGGCCGGTGTATCACATACAAAACCTAACAATTTAATAATATATATTTTATCGTCCAATGTAATTCTATTGGTCATTAAATTTAATAATTCTGTTATAAATTTATCTAAAAATTCCGTTGAAGATTTAGGTTTAGATTCACCATGATATATGGCTACAACCTGCGGTGTGACAATATATTTTTTATTATGTAACATAATTAATATAGACCAAAATTGTTGCTTCGAATTTTTATAAATTTGTACACCATCAATATTAACTAAAATTTCGATTACATCTTCCGTATATATTTTAGAATCTATCATCGATTTAAGAACTAATTCTGAACCAAAATTAATATAAGAACCAAAAGATCCATTATTACTTAACATAGGCCTGACAATATTTTTTGATTTGTTAGTTTGTAGAAATGTTACAGCCGTTAGTGGAAATTCATCATGTTCAGTTTTTAAAATACGTAGTAAAGCAGATAACATTCTATTATTGATACACGAAATATATTTTATAGACCAATTGTGTATCTTTTGTTTAAAAGAAATACTTGCGTTTGATACTTCAAACGTATTCGCATGTTGTTCTTCGTCTGCCTCGTCTGTTTCGTCGTGATATACTTCTAAACTTGATGAAGATGATGTGAGATTCATATAGTGTTCTTCATTTACATTAAAGCGATGTAATTCTTTATTACTTGATGAAGGTGATGTAATTTTATCATCCAAAGTTCTAAATAATAATAATAATAATAGTAATTGAAGCACGCGTAAAGAAAGGCTAATATGGTTGAAGATGAACATAATAATTGGAATGATTATACAGAGTGTCCCGAATTTAAATGTCTAAACTTCGGGAGTGTGTAGAGGATTGAAAAACTATATTAGAAATGAAAATTTATTATGAATTGGGTTTGTTAATGAATTATATTATCGTTAAATTAAAATTATTAATAATAGAGTTTGTTATTATTATATTAATTTTTCGTATATTTCTGTGTTAAATTATATAATTGTAGAAAATAAATTAAAAATATAAATTTACCGTTTATTATTACATACATTAAAATTGTGACGACATGTATAACTTTATTTACATATATTTTTACGTCTCTTG